>NW_027137581.1:840635-842341 GCF_001692895.1 Cenococcum geophilum 1.58 | reverse complement strand
TTTTATATAGGCCCCTACTTATAAATAGTATTTAGGTAATATTATTTATGCCCGCCCTAGTAAATAGCTAGTCTTTTACTATATAGTAGTTATAGAAGAGTATTATATAGCGTACTAACTATATAGGCTATTTATATATATAGTATAGTATAGTATAGTATAGTATTTAGGATATAGATGCTTATTAGATATACGTTTAGTTCTAAGACCTCTATTTATAATAGAAAGGCAGCTATAAATTCTGCCTTTATCTGTCCTTTTTTTTTTTTTTTTATATCCGTTATATTATACTACGTACAATACTGCGCATGCAGCCTCTAGGCTATGGCGCTATAGTTCTATATATATAAATCCTTCCTAGGCAGCTTAACATGTACTAGTAGCTAAGTGGACACTCTAGCCCGTTTTAAATACTAGGGGGAGCTCCTAGCCTATTAGTGTTTTGTCCTAATATCTTGCTTACTATAGTCTAGTTTATGCCAAGAAAATCGCACTAAGGAAATCCTNGCTCTTTTATCTATTTCTGCCNTATTCTGCCNTTCCTAGAGTAGAAAAAGCGCTCTAAAAGAAAGATTTTTATTAAATAGTTTTGCACTTAAGAATAAGAGGCGTTATAATAGCTTACTAGCTTAGAAGCAGCTACCAATTACCCCTAAAGCAACTTTTTATTCTGTACCCTATCTCTTCTCCTTACTAAAGAAATAGGTAGGGAATTAGTAATTAATAGGTACTCTCCCTAAAAATAACCTACTAATAGTATTTTATAAGGGCAAACCTCGTTATATAAACCCACTCCCATAGGAAAATTTTTACGAAGTTGTCTTATATAGGGTATAAACACCAATTTGCCTATACACCTTAGATTTAACATGCTAAAGTAACACGGGCCAGCCCCTTCCCCTCCCTTACTATAGCCACCCCTATCTGCGCATCTGCGGTACGCCTATAGTGCGGTATTGTATGGTATATTATAGCGGTGGTGGCGGTTATGGTAGAGGTCGTCTGCAGCGCAATAGCTGTAGATAGGTTGTGGAGGTCGTCTACAGCGCGATAGCTATAGACAGGTTGTGGAGGTCGTCTACAGCGCGATAGCTATAGATAGGTTGTGGAGGTCGTCTATAGCGCGATGGCCGTAGACAGATTAGAGAGGGGTCATCTACAGCATAATGGCTATAGACTAGTTATGGTGGAGGTCATCTGCAGCGTAATAGCTGCAGACTGGTTGTGGTAGAGGTTGCGTCCGGTAATATATCCTTAGGGGCTATATAGCCTGCGGCGCCATAGCAACAACAACGGAGGAGCGAAGGGGGAGACGACGACGGAGGAGTGAAGGGGGAGACGACGACGGAGAAGCGAAGGGGGAGACGACGACGGAGGAGCAAAGGGGGACGACGACGGACGGAGGGCGCGGAGAGGTGGGGAGGACCGGATCGACCGTGGACGGACGGCGAAGGGGGAGATCGACGACTTGTATCTGTTCATTTATTTAGTGTTAGTTATTTAAACATATTATTTATAGGGTAGGCTCCACTGTAGTTCCTCTCTATATTGTTTACTGCCTTCTTTTTAGCATTCGTTTCTACTTAATATCTACCTATCTTGCATGTATATAGTAGATCTCCCTTTTACTAGTGGCCCTATTTCTGCTATTATATTATACGTGCTCATTACTAACGTTGGCGCTAAGTGTTATAGCTAGCTCTTAA
>NW_027137581.1:612270-839514 GCF_001692895.1 Cenococcum geophilum 1.58 | reverse complement strand
CGCTTGCCGGACCATCAATAATGATATAAAACGGAATTTATTCGTTTAGAGGGGAAATTTCGAGACGAATTTTGAGATAATGATAATTAATTATTATTTGATTGCGGAAATATCTATTAGCCGATTACAATATAAGATCTCGAAATATTCCGCTAAGATTGCGACGGTTTTAATAATATTTGCCGCAATACCAATGGCGATGTAAAGCCGGAATTTATAATGATGATTTTATCATTTATAAATCGGTCTCGATAATTGATAATGATAAATTATAAATTGGCGGATATAATATAAATATCATCTATTTATGGATTTATCGATTACATAACATAGATCTGATTGAGACCCGGAATAATGGACGAAATAACGAGAAGGCGATGGACGTATTTGCGGACGTGCTTTCGGACGTGCTTTCGGACGTGCTTCGGACGTGCTTCGGATGTGCTGCATGTGCTTGCGGACGTGCTTATGTTTGAGATATATTTCCGAGACGTGTTCCGAGACGTGCTCCGAGACGAATTTCGAGGCAGCTTCGAGACCAGCTTCGAGACCAGCTTCGAGACCAGCTTCGAGACCGGTTTTCGAGACGAACTCCGAGACCAGCTCCGAGACCAGCTCCGAGACCAGTTCGAGACCAGTTCCGAGACCAGCTCCGAGCCGAGCTTCGAGACCAGCTCCGAGGCGAGCTTCGGAGATGAGCTTCGAGACGAGCTACGAGACGAACTTCGAGACGAGCTTCGAGACGAGCTTCGAGATATGCTCCGAGACGAGTTCGAGACGGGTTTCGAGACGAATTTCGAGATATGCTCCGAGACGAGTTTCGAGACGTGTTTCGAGACGAATTTCGAGATATGCTCCGAGACGAGCTTCGAGATGAGTTTTGGAATATATCTCTCGAAATTTCGAGATGATTGTGTCGTGATTATATGATGCTTCCAAGATATTAATCGATATATGTGGGGAATATTATTAATAATAATAATTAAGATAAATAACGGGGTAAATCAGGGAAAATCCAGATATATATCCTTTTTTCGGCGATATTCCCCTTTTAGATTCATAAAGGAAAATCGATCAAGATAAACAAGGCGGAAATGGATCGATCATATAGAAAATATAGAAGATTCAGATGGAAAATAATGATATGAAGGATCCATATAATCTTTTTAGATTTTCCCTTCATCATTTTCCCAGATCTTAAGCGATCATTCGGCGGATTATCGAATCCGCCCCCATAAAAAGATCGAGGAAATTCCCGATCTTATCCCGCATAATAAATCACAGCAGGATAATCTTAAATATACCCCGTAAATTTGATGATTTCTTAAGGACATCGGATATTCGAATAAAATCGATGATAAATATTCCGGGCGATGACATATCTCTCATAGATTCATTATAATAAATACCGACTGCGATATTCATCGATCAGGGTAAATGATCGCCATCGACATTTTATCATTCATTAATTATATGATTGATTTATCCGTGGGCATAGTATAATTTATACTTCCATTGATTTTTCATCAAATGCAATCCGGATAATCCCTAGCTTTAATCTGCAATTCATTATTTAATTCAATAATAATATAAATTCCATTCTATAAATCTTATCTATAAGCATCATATAAAAAATCTGGATCTCCTGGAAATAGATATCATCTTTTTGCCGATATCTAAAATGGGAGCAATCAGGAATTAATTCTTTTCTCAATCATAGAATCTGATATCCCATAACAAATTATAGTGAATTATTATATTCATTCAATATAGGTCCCCGTGCTTTAATGCAATATCATAGCATATGGAAAAATCGTACCACCATTAAAAAAGAGAAAAATTAATATATGATTTATCCTCCTTAAAATTCCCCAAAGACTCCGAGTGAATCGAGTACATTATAAGCAGGTATTTAAGAATACGTTGCATAAATAAACTATCCATAAAAGATCCGACGCAGAATATAAAAATGATGGAGGAAGATAATAATTGAAGATATTAAATCTAGATGGATAAGAATATTAATCATATCATTTTAGAGCATAGATATAACATTCGGATAGGAGATAACGGAAAATATATCATGAAGAATGATCAAATATGCGATTCCAGAAAAAATAGATTATATTCTATTTAATAAAAGGTATAAAAGAGAAAAGAGAGAGATAATAAATATCCATTTCCCAAAAGACTCCGATCATAAAACCCGTCAGAAAAATCATCAGCAAGAAATAATACTATAGCAGAAGAATGCATAATCAAAACACGATAACGAAAGAAAGAATAAATAAGAATTAATTGAAAGAGCAAGATAATTATATATGCAAAACCGAGCGATTAACGTATGAAAGCGCATATCAACTGTAAAACAAGATATCTCAATCGGAAGAGTTATGATATTGACGAGAGAATATTATATCAAAATGTCCTAAATGTAATATTCGTAAGATTATCAATCTTGATTGATGAAGGCCGGCAAGATCATTACCGCGCATCAAAGAAAGATATCCCGCGGATTAAAACGAATATATGCCGGATTCAAAAAATATCGAAAATCGGACAATTCGCGCGCATTTATTCGAAAAATGATCATGGAATGGCCGATCAAGCATTTCGGGATCTTAAAATCCTTAATAATTTTAGCAGCATTAGAATCGCCCTATAAAGTTCTAAAACATAACATTGGCCGATTATTTATAAAGGCGTTAGTTTATTATTAATTAATAGCTAAAATATTTAGTATAGCGCGTAAGTTTGTATAAAAATTGCATATAAATTGGCGTAAGGGATTAATAAATTTCCAAACTATATACCAGACGATAATAATATAAGATAATTAATCTGTTATATAAGCAGCTTATAATTAGTTAATCGTCTAGGACTAAGATAACTCGCGTACACCTCGCGTACAGCTTATATCAGCTACGCGTAGGTATATTACCTCCTTACGCCCTCGACCCTTACAATTGATCGCGTAACGTCTTATAGACTCCTTAAATACATACGCTCTATAGCCACTACCCACATTCTATAACATTACGTTGCGCCTTTTTTACTACTAACGCTTAGCCTATAACCAATTCTACGTCTTTATAATACTGCAGGCGCTGCCAAAAGCAGCGTATCTATAAATTACCTCACTTTATACTTCTAAGGAACCTATAATAGTAAGATAATATTCCTTACTAGCTATTATATTAAACCCAAAGAATAATCTAATACCTATACTTAACCTATAACGCCAACCAATCCTAGGAGAATTTAATTTATTAGCCTTAGCCTTAACCCCTAAGAAGATAAACACCAATAATGTCTTATCTTTTATTAACTATATAACTACAGAAAAGTAAATAAAAGGGCTACTACCTATTAAAATTAAAATATGAGACGCTAAGACGTTTATAAAAATAGTAGTATAAGACCCTAATAAATACTACCGCCTTTTATAAAACTACTACTTAAAGCTTATATAAGCTAAGATGCGTACTACCTAAGATCGCGATATTATCTAAGACCTATAAGCTTATAAGGCGCTCGCTAATAACATACATTAAGAAACTAAAGACAACCTCTATATATCTAAACGCGACGTTTAACAGTTAAAGAAGAATAAGATTATACTAATTACTACGGTTACTAAAAAAGAAGGCATAATTAAATACCTACAATCTCAGCTTAATAAGCACATTCGTAACAACATTAGATACCTTTTTACTATATATAACGCCACCTAAGTCTCTATACCCCTAGCAACTTTACCTACTTAACGCTTAATAGAGGGTTAGCGCTAAGCAGCTTTACCTAATAGGAACCCCTACCAAAGCAGCGATAATAAAAGCCATAATAATTAGACCTAAACTGCTATTATAGGGTCTAATACACGCTACCTTAATCCCCTAGTCTTCTAAAGAGACCGTAAGGAATATAGCCTCTAAAAGATATAAATCTGCAAGAAACTAACTTAGAGCGCCTGCCTTTTTCCTATAGAAGATATTAAGATTGGCTATATTATCGGGCGAATAAAGGGTACACTATTTAACAGACTCTTCGCCTAATAGGAAACTAGTAGCCCCTAAAAGTAGCAGTCTTACTAAGAAGTCCTTAACGATCTTAACCTAATATACCGCGACTATAACCTACTAGCCACTAACTAAGCTAAACTACATGCCCTAAAGATAAGCCCTACCAAATTATTTAATAAATTTTATATTAAATTCTAGAAATATACTAAAGCCCTTACCTAAGACAATACTAAAGACTAAGAGGATCTCCTTAAAAAAGTTACTTATTGCCTTAGTTACGCAGCAGCTAGCTATAACTACAATAATGTTTATAAGATAGTAATAGCCCTATAGAAGATTAAATAACAACTAAATTAGATTACTACTACTAACCTTTACTTAAAGACCTCTCTATAGAAGCCCTCCGGGCCTATAAAACCTACATATACTAAGCCACCAACGCCTACTACCTTAAGTACTACTAGAGCCAATATTAACCTCTCTATACTAACCTTTCCGCAAAAACTCCTAAATAGAGAGCGCGAGCTACTCCGGAAACTAGGACGCTACTATAGATACTATTAAGAAGGCTATTATCGCGATAACCTAAACTACCTAATAGCTAGGTTTAGTACCTACCGCCTAATACCTAACCTAATGCCCTAAACACTAAATATGTTGCTACGCGCCACTACTATATAAGATAAAGACGCAGTAATAGCAGTAGAATTAGATACGGAAGCGGAAAACGCTAAGTCCTAGCCCCAAGTTATAGGTTAGGACGCCCTAATAATAGAGGGATCTATATATTAGCCTACTTAATAGATAACTTAGTAAAGATAAACGGACGGAAATAGATAGTTTTACCTATAATAGGAACTACTACTATAAAACAATATAAAAGCTATTTTATAATTAACTGCGGAGCTATTAACCAATTTATAAATACCTAACTTATGTGTACTTATAACCTACCTACTTTACCCCTTACTAAAGCCCGCGCCCTATAACTTACTAACGGTAGTTATACCGCATAAAAGATTACCTACGTAGTATAACTCTACTTAGATATAAACGGGCACCAGGAATAGCTCTAGGCCTATATTATACTACTTACTAACTACCCTATTATCCTCGGAATAAGCTAGCTTAAATAATACAACCCCGCCATTAACTAGGAAAAGAAAGAAGCAACCTTTAACTCTAAATACTATAAAGAGACTTGCATAGGATATAGCCTAGCCACCTCTATTTACTTACTAGGATATTAACCTAAGAAACCCCTTATTACCCACCTATAACCAACTACTACTACGTAAGTGCTGCGGCCTTCTACTATATAGCATGTATGAAAGGCTAGACCGTTACTATAGCTTCCTAATTACAATTATATAAGCTTAATAAAGAATAGGACTATATCCTTTATAGTAATAGAATAGACATAGTTAACCTTTTAGAAGACGACACCCCTACGGAACTCTATAGACTTTTACCTTTAGACTTTAAGAAGTTTATAAAACTTAAAAAAGGACTTACTAACGAAGAACTCCGCAAGCTCCTCCCTAAGAGGTACTACAACTTTATTAATATATGCTTATAAAAGGGCGTAGATATACTCCCCCCACATTAACCTAATAACTATACTATTAACATTAAATAAGGAAAAATGCTACCTTATAAGAGACCCTACCTAATATTAAAAGACGAACTTCTAGTTATAAGAAAGTATATCGATAAGCACCTTAATAAAGGGTTTATTCGTCCTAGCATATTACTAGCAGCCGCCCCTATTCTTCTCGCTAAGAAGCTAAAAGGAGGTATCTAATTCTGCGTTAACTATAGAGGACTTAATATTATTACGATTAAAAACTAATACCTAGTACCGCTTATACAGGAGACCCTTAAGCGGCTTAGCTAAGCTAAAATCTATACTAAGCTTAATATTATTGCCGCCTTTAACTATCTTTAAATACGGGAAGGTAACAAATAGAAAACCGTATTTGCATTGCGCTTTGGCCAATTTAAATATACCGTTATACCCTTTAGTATATATAATAGCCTAGGCACCTTTTAAAGCTATATTAATAACGCCTTACGGAACTACCTTAATAACTTCTGCTCTGCATACCTAGATAATATACTTATTTATAATAATAACCCTTTTAAGCATACTAAACACGTTTAAAAGATCCTATAGCGTTTTAGGGACGTAGGACTTTATATTAATTTAAAAAAAAATGCAAATTCTTAATTATAGAAGTAAAATACCTTAGACTAATTGTTACTACTAAGGGTGTCTGTATAGACCCTAAGAAGGTACATATAATTACTAAATAATAAGCCCCTAACTATATTAAAGATGTATAAGCCTTTCTTAGTTTTGCTAACTTCTATTGGAAATTTATATACAACTTCTTAGGCGTAGTAGCACTACTTATAGCAATAATGTAAATAAAGGGCCTTTTTACAAAAGGAAGAAAAACGCACCTACGCTTTACCTAGATGCCTAAATATAAGAAGGCGTTCCAAGACCTTAAAAATGCCTTTACTAAAGCACTTATCCTAGCTCACTTTATACTAAGACAACAACTCTATCTTAAAACCAACTCCTTAAACCATATTAACGCAGGTATTCTCTCCTAAATAGGTAATAACGGTCCCCTTTACCTAGTCGTATTTTACTCGTCTAAGCTTATACTATAAGAGTGTAACTATAAAATCTATAATAAAGAACTCCTTGCAATTATATAAACGTTTAAAGAATTCTAACTAGAACTTTCCTTAGTAGAGCCTAACTAGCTAACTAAAGTCCTTATAGACCATCGCAACCTTAAGTACTTTATAACTATAAAGTAGCTAAACTAACGCTAAGTATATTAGAATAAGTTTCTTTTTAGTTTTAACTTTAAGATCGTATATAGACTAGGAGAATAAGATACTAAACCTAATAGCCTAATACGCCGCTTGCAAGACCTTTCTTAGTTTAAAGATAACCCCTATAATTAGTTCTAATAATAGATAATCCTAAAAGCACGAAATTTGGCCCGAGGTATACTACCTATAATAGAGCCAACTGTACCTTAGCTTTATACTATAAAACTAAAGTTACCTCCTAAAATTAATAAGCTTATTACTACGGTATATAACACCTCTATTAACCTATTACTATATTAACTTATTGCCGCAAGGACCGCTAGCGCCTATATACTGCCTACTAACCTCTAAAGCTTAGGCCAGATTATTATAGTAGCCTTAGAAGTAAAAGAGAATAGGCTTTATTATAAAGGTCGCCTATTTATCCCTAACTTAGAAAATTTACAACGGCAACTCATTTAAATAGCCTACGACCTCCGATTAAGCGGCTACCTAGGTAAAAGAGGAACTTATAAGCTTCTTAGCCGATACTACTTCTAGCTAAAAATAATAGACTTAGTTAAATACTTTATAGGCGCCTATTACGGTTATAAGCGCGCTAAGGCCTTTAATATAAAGTATTAAGGACTACTATACCCTCTACTAGTACCTATACGACGATGGGTAGATATCGCTATAGATTTTGTTATTAACCTACTACCCTATAAACGACATGGCCGTACCTATAAGAATATCCTTATAATAATATACCAACTTATAAAAGAGCGCCACTACGTCCTAACTAAAGGCGTAGCCGTTAGCGACGTTACTAACGCCTTCCTTTGCGAAGTTTACCAACTATATAAGTTACTTAACTTAATTACGTCTAACCAAGGCATATAATTTAACTCTAATATATAGAGACGAATCTACTAACGCCTTAACATCTCCGTTAAGATATCTATATCCTTTTATTATAAAACTGCTAGGTAACCGGAAAACGCTAATACCAGTATAAAAGCGTACCTACGATAGGTAGTCGCCTATAGTTAAGATAACTAGGTAAATTACCTCCTACTAGGTAAATTCGTAGCGAATAACTACGTCTTAACTACTATAGGACTTACCCCATTCTTTATAAATAAGGGTTATTACCCCTAATCCAGTATAGAGCTACTAGAACCTATTAATAAGAAACTGCTATATAGAAAACGCCTTAAGATGCTACTTGCTAACTAGTATATAGACTATATAAAAAATCTACTTAACTACTATAAGGGAGAAATGGCCTAGGCTTAAGTAAAGTAGGCCTACTTCGCCGACCGCTATAGAACGCCACTACTAGAGATACGTGTTGGCGACTAGGTATAGCTAGATATACGTAATATCTCTATATAGAGGCCTATAAAGTTACCTAATTATAAGAACCTTAGCCCCTATTTAATTAAATAAGTTATTAATAGGGGAGCTATATATAAGCTAGAACTCCTACTTACCCTAGCTACCTATAGAATATGGCCTGTATTTTACCTATAGCTACTATACCTTTATTAGCCTAACCCCTTACCAGAGCAGATATAGCCTAAACCCCTACTAGTATTAATCTAAGATAAGAACGAAGATAAGAACTATAAGGAGTAGACTATTAAATAAATTATTAACTTTAAATACTTTAGCAAAGGTAAAGGACGATAGCTTTATTATAGAGCTATATATATAGGATTTAATATAAATTAGCCAGAATGGCAACTATAGGAAGACTTTAAAAATGCAAAGGATCTAATTAGCGACTTTTACTACGCGAACCTATAGAAACTGGGCCTAAGTAGAGATTTTATACCTAATCCTCTATAGGAGCCCTTATAGAGTTAAACCGTTATACATTACTATATAAGGGCAAATTGCTATTAAATTGTGGTAAAGTGCGATTACGTGACCGGAATATCGTTAAAATATCCAGGAACTTTAACCAGCGGTTAAAGTTATCTAATTAGTCGGATTCTTAGATGCTAAGCCTTATTATATAATATTATTTTAAACCTTTAGCAATACCCCCCTTTTTTCTTCTTTTCTATACCTTAAGTGTCCCTTTTATATATATATAGTAACCACAGCGTCGCCGGAGCTCCGCCTCTATAGAAGGGGGGGTAGTGTTACGGAACCCTACCGCAGGGGCCTCTATAGAAGAGCCCCGTGCTCTTACGTATACCTTACGTACAGCTTATATCAGCTACGCGTAGGAATATTACCTCCTTACGCCCTTAACCCTTACGATTAATCGCGTAACATTTTATAGACTCCTTGAATACATATGCTCTATAGCTACTGCCTACGTTCCGTAATATAGACGATACTATAACTAGAATATAAAGTATTTCTTAAGATAGGAAGATTATCTCTAATAGATCCGCACCTAGATTATATCTATAGTATTAATTTAAAAGAAGCTACTGCTCAACCCTTCCCTTATAGTTAAGGAATAGCTAACTTAGTTAAAAGAAGATACTAAGCCCTTAAAGAACTTTATAATAAGGAAGGTACAACTATAGTATATGAAATTACTTAAGGGACTTAAGCAGATAAAGGTTACCTAGTAGCTTAACTATTAGGAATATATAATAAAGATAGTAGAGAAGCACGACCTTCTATAGATAACTAATAGGATCTAGCTTATAGACCTTATAAATATAATATAACCTATAAGCAAAACCTATTTTGTTATATACAATAAATAGGCAAATAATACTAAAAAGGCTTACTTATTAGAATATTGTAAAGTAGTAATAGAGCTACGGGAAGCATTCGCAAACCTCTTAAAAGTTATACTATTTTTAACTATTAGAGGGAGTGCATTTAATATAGACTTCGCAGGAGAGTCTAAAGAGTATATCTTTATTACTGCTAAAGTCTAAAAGGGAAGAGGAAATAGCTTATCTTGTAGTTAAAAAAGGGTAGAGACAAATTTAACTAAAGAGATATCTTTTAAGAAGTTAAAGAACCTAAAATGCCTAGTATATAATTTAAGGGGATATACCCTTTTTAACTGTTGGTATCTATTTAAGTGCAAGAGGCCTAAAGGATTTAATGCCGAGGGTACACGTATAAAAAAGGTGTATAAAAAGGTAGAGTATAATAAGGATCTAGCTGCCTAAGTAGAACAACTTAAGCTTAAGGAATTAGATGCTAATAAAGCTTAATAACAACAGGATAAGAGTTAGGAGATAGTTAAGAAGATTAAAGGAGAAGCTAATGCAATATTCTTAGAATCGTTTTACGCCGGTTAACTCTATCCACTAAAGCTATTAACTATTCTTAACTTAGAAACTACTCTCTATATCTTTAATAACCTTTCTTATTTTTATAACTTTAGAAAAGCTCTAAAATACGAATATATTATCGCCGGTAGCTTAGAAGTGCCTATACTAGGTTACGGTAATATTACTATCTAAGTTATAAGACTAAATAAAAGTAAGGGAGTCCTACGTCTTAAAGACGTTACCTTTTATACGGACTTTAATATAAATCTAGTGTTATTCCGTCTACGTTAAAAATAAGGGTACTACTAGGATAATAAAGGAGATAATAATCTTCTAGCTTAGAAGAATAATACAATCCTATATTAAATAGAAGAACGTTATAGGTAATAGACTATTAAATACATCTAACTAGGAAGTCTATTAGCATTTAATATAAGCCGACTACTATAACGCTAACGAAAGTATAGAGCGTTGTTAAGAGACATTTGTTTAGATGCAAAAGGTAATATATAACTATAGTATCTATATCTAGGTTATCCAGGACCTATAAGCCTTTATTATTTAGGTATTAACGCCCTAAAGTTAAGCTTTAAGGCCCTAAGATAATGGAATATTAATACTACAGTCTCGCTAAAATTAAGCATTAGGTCTTACGAAGGTTCTTAAAATAAAAAATTAATAAACCCTATATTAACCTCTATATTAACTAAACTAACCTTAAGAAAGCACATACTAGATTTATATAAGTTATGCTTATCTATAATACCTACTTAAAAAGATCCTTTCCGTACTTTATAATAACATACAGTAAAGAGAAGGAGATACTATAAGTACTTAAAGATTTTATTTAATGGATTTGTTTAAGGTATAACCTTAAAGTTAATACTATTAGATTAGATAACGAGCTAGGGAGAAGAAGAACCCTTAAATAGCTATGGACCTAAGGGATTATATTTAAGCCTTTAGCGCTATATACCTAAGTATAAAACAGTACCGCTAAATGCTTAGGGGGTATAATTATTAAGAGAGTATGTATAATAAGAATTGCTACTAATCTACTATATAACTTATAGGACAAGATTGTTAACTATATAGTTTACCTTCGAGATTAAATGCTACGGGAAAGCAATAGATAGAAATTGCTATATAAGAGGTTCTATACCTTTCTAGCTAATAGTAGATTAAAAAGACCGCAACTAGCGTACCTAAAAGCCTACGACTGTAGGGCGTACGCGATAACGTTAGATGCCTAGCTAAAGAAGAAAAGGCTAAATAAGCTAGATCCGCGAGCCTATATTGGCTACCTTATTAGCTATAACTTTACTAATTTTTATAGAATCTAGATTTTATATAAAAATATCGTTATCTCTATAAGGGACGTTATCTTTAATAAAAAGACGTTCTTTAACGGCAAGTAAACGGACATCTTAAAGGATCTACACACTAAATTAGATACGCTAATTAAGAAGATTTAACTCCTTAATATATAAACTAAGAATAAGGTTCTTCTAAAAGACAAAGAAGTATTTAAACTATTAATCTAAGAGGAAGACAACAATGTCAATAATAAGCCAGTTTAAGCCTTTAATAAGTTAGCAGATTATAAGCTAGTAAGAGCTTTTAAAGATACGTATTATACGCCACCTCTAACAAAAGAAGATAAAGAATTTCCATATGCTTTTTGTAAGAGGCCAGCCTAACTAGAACGTATAATTATCTAATTAACAGTGTTACTAGTAAGTAGAAGGTAAGTTAAAGATAAGTAAAAGGTAAGTTAAAGGTAGAATAAGTTTTATATATTAAAGGATAAATGCTTTTAACTACTTCTATTTAGAAACTAATTGCTAGTTCTTCTCTAGAGGGGAACTAGCTTCCTATATATTTCTTCCAAAACACTAGTAAAACCTTTCGCCCCTAACCTGTCTAACTATATCTTCTGGAATATAGATAAGATATAGATAAAACCTCCTACCGTTTTATTGGATATATACCTCCCGGGGAATTCTATTATAATTACCTCCTTTTCTAAGGTTTTAGTTCTCTAAGACTTCGCCTCTACTAAGCTTTTATAGAGTTTTGGCTAAAACCACTAGGGAAACCCTTAGTGGAAAGGTACTCTATAATGCGACTTATCGCTAGCTCTTTACTAGCGCGGAACTTTACTTTATCTTTTATTTCTCTACTCTTCTCCTACCCTAGCTCCTTATAGTGCTTTTATAATAGGATTTTAATAATAGTAATAAAAATTTAGTAGGATTTACCTCTCTAATTTTAGGAATTTATTATAAATAGATCTAGAGGTTATCCGGTACGACGCGTTAACTAACTACTATCTCTATTTACCTAAATAGGCCCTAATAATAACGTCTTTTATTTTAATTTCTTTCTATTTATAAGTCGTCGTCTTTCCCTTGTTTTTTTATTAATAACACTATTCGTCTTATTCTTAAATAGGCTGTTTTTATTATATCTCGCCTTTTAGCTTCTATATCTCTAGCCGTACTTCTATTACTACCTTATTATCTTTTCTTAACGCATCTATAAGTAATAGGATCCCCACCTTATCTCTTATAATAATACTAACTTCTTAAAGTATTCTCTTATAATGGCTTATAGTTTTTCTGCGCGTCCCTAGACCGGCGGCAGTATTATTTCTCTCCCGGTAACGCCCTAGACAGCATCTATTACTCCTATAGCAGTTTCCCTAAAATACTGTTGTCGCTACGTTTATGCTCTTATATAGGATCCTTCCTATATCTATAAGATACCTTACTCCGGCAAAAACAAATCTAAGTGCTTCTATTATTGTAGTAGGAGAAAGATCTATGTCCTAGTATTTCCCATTCCGTTCTATTCTAAATTTCGCTAATTATACTAGATCCCCGTTATTTATACGCATAAGACTTATAGGCTCTAACACGCTATCTAAGATTTCCGCTAATATCCTAATAGTAATAGGTGGGGATAGAAGGTGTCTTCCCTTGCTTGTAAACTCTTTAATTTAATAAGGGTTTCTACTACTATAGAGACGCAATGTTCTTAGATATATAGTGTCTAGGAGCGTATATACAAATAGCTTATCCTTATTAATAATAATATTTATACTCTTACGCGGGCTACTCTAGCTAGGTAAGTTTCTTTAGTGACTTACTTAGGAACTATACTAACTCCTCTAGCTAACGTCTCTCTAATCTCTACTTAGACGCTAATTTAGAACTTAGGGATACTAAGAATAGCAATAAACGTTAAAATAAACGTTCTCCTCGCTAGTCTCCTACCTATACTAGTCCTTCTAGTACCTGTTGTTCTAAGAAAAATATTAGTAGAAGTACTAATAATTCTAGGGATAAAGGAGCTGATAATACCGTTAATAATAACGTTAAGATAGAAGAGGAGGCTCCTATTGCTGCTGCTAGTGTTTAAGTTATTACCTAGCTCTTTCCTTCTTCTTATAGAATAGCTTTATATAATGCCTCTTAGGTGCCTCTAGGATGCCCTATTATTAGGAATTAACTTTATACTTTAGGAATGCCTTTATTTTAAGCTTTAGTAACAATCTATATAAATATAGTGCACTACTATAGTCCCTATATATAATAAACGGGTAGTATTTCTATAGGTGCCTTATAATTCCTTAAAATTTTTAATTCTTTATAGGCTGTCCTTTTGCTTTTTTTTATACCATTAACTTTACTGCGTATCTCCGGTGCTAGGCCGGATACTCTCCTTTTATCCCTAGGGGGTTTCTCTAAATCCCTAAGGCCTCTTTTTATATTACTACTACTTCTTCTTAAATAGCGTCTCCTTTAACAGTATCCCTAGTAGTTCTTCTATAGATCCCTATAGGCTTCCTCTTATAGGATTCTAGGATCCCTATTATAATAGCGAAACGTTTCTATTCTTAATACCTATACTTAATCCTATAGTTTTAATTTACGGGGTCTTCCCTATTATTTTACCTATAGTATATCCGGAACCATTTCTAAGTCTTTACCTTTAGTTTTTAGAAAGATTTTAATTACGGTATTATATTCTGGCTAAAGGTACTCCTTAGGTTCCTAACTATTATACGCCTAAAAGTATTCTTCCTAATAAACTAAAAATTCGCGCTTTTTCTAGCGCTATCTTTAGTCTAAAATATCTTCTATATTCTATTCCAGTTCCCTATTAATTTTGCTAGGTAGGGGCGGTTCCGCACTATCTCTTCTCTAGTATAGCTCTAGTAAGGAAATATAAAATATAGGATATATTAAATAAGATTTCGGTAATTCCAATTTATAGGCTTAGTTTTCTTTAGTTTTCTTAACTATCTTAAAGGGTCCGAGCTACTGGTAATCCAGCTTCTTCTTAATGCGTTTTATTTAGATATTTTTATAGATAATAAAACTTCGTCTCCTATCTCGAATTCTTTTGGCATATATTTTTTGTTATAGTATCTTTTTTATATGGCCTAGGCGTCTAGCAAGTGCTTTTTAAGTTCCTCTCTGTGAATTCTTATTTACTTAATTCTTTTGGACGCTACTAGTGCCTCTCTTTTAGGAATAATATCCTTAACGTTTTAAGGGTTATTTGCTTTTACCCTAAACAATGCTTTATAAGGGGTTATTTTTATACTACTATAGATACTTGTGTTATATATGTGCTGCGCTAAAGCTAACTATAATATCTAATTATCCTATTAATAATTAATATAGTAGCGGAGGTAGTGTTCTAATAATGTATTTAGACGCTCTATTAGCCCATCTATTTATAGGTAGAAGGTAATACTTATTTTTTACCGTATTTTTAATAAGAGATAAAATAAAAACCAAAATGTATTATTAAATATAGTACCTCTATTAGATATAATTCCCCTTAGTGTGCTAAATAAGAGCCACTGTTTTAAAAATAGGTCTGCTAGTTCTATTACTATAATTGTTATTATAACAGCAAAGTATCCTAAAAACTTTATATACCTATTGACGATTACTAGGATAGCGTTAGTAACCTCTCTAGTTCTTATCTTAATAGGGGGTAAGCCTATAATAAAATCTATTATTAATTCTAATATAGGTCCCTACGGAATAGGAAGCACTAATAACTCGCTATATAGGTAATGCCTAGATATCTATATCCTTTAGTATATATTACACCTTAATATATAGTCCTTAACCTCTTTAAACATTCCGTCCTAAAAGTATTTTCTTTAAATAGCCTTAAGGGTTTTGTTAGCACTATAGTGACCCCTAAAAGGGTTATTATAGAAGACCTTTAAAATTTCGTCTTAAATTGCTTAATCCTTTAGGATATATATAACACCCTTAAAGCGCAATAGACCCTTTTAGTCTTACTACTATAGCTTCTTAGTAACTCCGGCTAAGTTAGTCTCTACTATATTTTTCTACCTCTCCTTAGAGGCAAAGGCGTCCCTTTATTAAGCTTAAAGAAGAAAATTTGGAAAGGTTTTGTATAGATCGCTTGCTTCTATTTTACCTGCCACTATTATAAACTTAAGGCGTAGTATAAGACGTTTTAAACTATTAATGCTAGTAGATTTTCTTACCATTATATAGTATACTACGCTACGGATAGGTATCTCGCTTATCCCCCTTAGATCTAAAAACTTGTAGCTAATATGCCGTTAAGTTAAAGGTGCTATAATACCTCTAGCACATCCTATAGAATTCTTGCTAATTCTAGGGTACGCTAACTTTATAACGTCTGCTTAGTCTATAACCTAGTTTATAACTATATCCTACGGCTCTATAATTATATTGCTTTGCAGCTGTATTGCTAGGACCTCTGCCCTATTGCGAAATTCTATAGTTCTAGGGAAAGAATTTTCTTTCTTTTTAAGTAAATTTTGCAATGTGGGGATTATTTCCCCTATACTGTCCTAGATCCTTTCTATTTTATAATTTAGACGTCTTAATAACCTATTAGCAGGATTTGTCTTTCCTGGGCGGTATATAATTTTAAAGTTATACTATAATAGTACCTCTGCCTATTTCGCTTATCGACCGCTTAATACCTTTGTAGTTATAAAGTATTCTAGGTTGTTATAGTCTGTAAGGACTTTAATAGGATAATTGCTTCCTATATAATAATGTCGCTAGTGCTTTATTACTATAACTATTGTAAGTAACTCCTAGTCGTGCGTTATATAACGCTGTTCTATAGGGGTTATTTTCCTTAACTAAAACGCCATAGGATGCTATTTTCTGTTTTTTAATTAAGATATAATTGCCCCTAGGGTAAAGCCGGATATATCTATTTTAAGGTATATATGTAGCTCCTAGCAGAAGTGTATTAGGATAGGCGCTAATATAAACAAATCCTTTAACCGGTTTATTGCCTACTTAGTAGCTTCCCTAAATATAAAAAGTCCTAACTTTTTGCTATTCTTAGATCCTTTTAGTAGATTAGTAATTGGGAGTATTACTTATAAGTAGTAAATAATAAACGTTTGGTAGAAGTTCGCCGTGCCTAAAAAAACCTATACTTCTCTAAATATCGTGGGGTAGGGCTATTCCCTAATAGCGTCCACCTGACTTTTCTCTATTAATACTCCGTTAACGCTAATAATAAAGCCTAAAAAATTAATGCTAGTAGTATAGAATGTGCACTTTTTTAGGTTTATATAGAGCTTGTATTCCCGTAGTCTTTCTAGTACTATTTGTATGTGGTGCGTATATACTTCATAGTTATTAGAGTAGACTATAATATTATTAAGGTAGACTATATATATTATGTCTAATAGGCCTAATAATGCCTTATTAATATAGGCCTGAAATATCGCTAATGCGTTAGTAAGCCTAAATAGCATTACTAGGTATTTAAAGTGGCCGTACCGTGTTTAGAACGCCGTTTTCCACTTATCGCCGGCTTTAATCCGGATTCGATGGTATATATCTTTTAGATCCAATTTCGTAAATATCTTTACGCCCGACAGCCTATTAATAAGCTCCCCTATTAAGGGTAATAGGTAGCAATTCTTTATAATAATCCCATTTAGCGCCTGATAGTCGGTATAAAGGCAAAGGGTCTTGTCCTTCTTAGGTATAAATATAATTGGTGCCCCTACCGGGCTTATAGAGGGCCAAATCTATCCTCTCTAAAGATTATTTACTATATATTAACGTAGTACCGCTAGCTTATTTTCTAATAGGTTATATAGTGGTCTAAAAGAAGGTTGTTTATCCCCTATATTTATCTTATACTTAACTAATATAGGGTTAAGTAAGGTTTGTGCAGCCTCTTTACTAGAAATATCCTCTAAGTCTGTATATTCCTATAAAATCTCTAGTTCCTTAACTGCGTATAGCCGGACGTCCGAAAATAAATATCCCGTATCCCTATTCTTAGTATTAAGAGTGGTATATATAGTATATGCCCACCCTTTTTCTTATATATAGTTTAAAAAAGTCTTTTAATCTTTAACTATAATACGCGGTTAAGACTTCCGATGTTAATACAAGGCTAAAGGCCAATTAATATCCGGATTAACTTAGTGAAGCCATAGGTATCCCAAAATAAGGTTATACCCCTTAATTTCTGCGGCGTAGAAGCGTATCTCCTACGTGTCCTATAAACCGTCGCGGTCCTAGCTAGTAACGGGAAATATCTATTCCCTATAGTACGGAATCCAGTAGCCTCTAATACTTTAAACGGTGCGCACCTACGAGCCGCTAAGGTCCAAATCTAATTCTTTTACTAGTATTTAGGAAATAAGCCCTATACTCGCGCCGCTGTCTATAAGGCAGTCTTATGTCACCTATTTATTATTAACTTAAATGGAGACAGGAATAACTATGCGGTAGTTTACTCCCTCCTTCTCTTACTAGCCTAGTGTAAGGGAGTAAAGATCTACTAGGCTGTCTCTTTTCCCAATTAGGCTAACTCTTACTTCTTTTACCGGCAGAAGCGGCTTATATAGCCCTTCTTACCACAGTTATAATAGGTACGTGTCTCCCGGTTTCCCTTCTGCGGATTAGGTCTCTGCCTATTATTATTTTAAAGTTAACTAGCATTGCTCTAGGGCTATAAGGCCTACTTACGTTATCCTTTT
The DNA here is from genome assembly GCF_001692895.1 of Cenococcum geophilum 1.58. Lineage (NCBI taxonomy): Eukaryota > Fungi > Ascomycota > Dothideomycetes > Gloniales > Gloniaceae > Cenococcum > Cenococcum geophilum. Next base: position 821,356 of record NW_027137581.1, on the reverse strand, counting down.
ACAGAGCGGTTAGGTCGGAATCTACCCCTATTATTAAAGCTAGGTCTAGGCCTACGCTCTTTATTATTAGCGTCTCGTTCCTTTTACTTACCTAAATAGTCTCTTTTAGCATTCTTAATCTAAGTAGCTTTAGAGATAAGCTTTTCTTAAGAGGTAGGAATTTCGCCCTTTTCTTATATGGCCTGTTAAATCTTAGGTTATAGCTTAGCGAGTAGCTAGTAAAGTTATATAGCGTTATCCTATAGATCTAAGTAGGGTATATTGTCTTCTAGTTCTTCTAAATAGTTTACAAACTAAACCACAGTCTAACTATCCCGCTATTTAGCGTTGTGGTATCGCTAGTTATAGTCTATCCCTTAATTAGTAGGGTCTTAGACCTAATTAACTAACCAGGTCCTAAGTTCGCTAAATTTAAGGGGTATAGTAAGTTTCTTCTTATAGCATATCTATAAACTCTTAACAGTGCCACGTAGGAAGGTAGAAGCAATTAATGTCTAATTATACTCATTAAAGTAACGTTTCGAATTTAGCTAAAACTTAGTTTCGCATTAACGGATAAAATAATTATAGTTCCGGAGACTATTACTATAGTACTTATTAGGTTCCTTTATGCGGAATTTAGGTTTTTCTAACGTTATAGCGTAGTATAGCGTTACCCCTTTAAGTCCGCTTCGTGTCTAAGGTGTCTATACTTCCCCTAATTATTCTTACAATTGTTCTTAGTAGTCTTAATATACTTATCTTAATTGTATCTCCAACTCCTTTATTTTTTATAGGGTCTCGTATAGCGACCGCTCTAATAACTTCCCAGCGGTAATCGTTTTTAAGGGTCTCGTAAGGTTAAACGGACCAGCCATAGCTTCTTCATAGGAAGAGGGAATGCGCTCCTCTAGGGAGACTCTTTAAGCCTCTTGTGGTGGGGGCGTCGTTTTAGGGGGTAAGGAGGTATAGCCCGTCATTATTAATTAATAGCCGTACGTTCCTTCCGTAAAGGATTAAAAGCGATTAGAATTATAAGAGGCCAGCCTAACCGGAACGTATAATTATCTAATTAACAGTGTTACTGGTAAGTAAAAGGTAAGTCAAAGGTAAGTAGAAGGTAAGTTAAAGGTAGAATAAGTTTTATATATTAAAGGACAAATGCTTCTAACCACTTCTATTTAGAGACTAATTGCTAGTTTTTCTTTAGAGGGGAACCAGCTTCCTATATATTTCTTCCAAGACACTAGTAAAACCTTTCTCCCCTAACCTGTCTAACTATGTCTTCTGGAATATAGATGGGACATAGATAAAACCTCCTACCGTCTTATCGGATATGTACCTCCCGGGGGATTCCATTACACTTTTTACGTTAATTATCCCGTAGTTTTAGTTTAAGATACTAATTAAGACGTCGCTTAACGAGTAGGAGACGCGTTTAATACTTAGGGGGTGTTTAATAACTTAGTTAAAAACTTATTTAAGGAAGCCAGCGACTATAGGTTTAATGACTTTATTACTAAAAGGATTACTTTAGCCTATTATAGCGCCTTCTTAGCAGGAAGGAAGTTTAACCTTAATAGTTAACTTAATAATAGTAAGCTGAAATTAGGCAAAATATATAATATTAGATTATATAGGAAGAACTTACCTCCTCTACCTTAGTCGATTTAAGATCTTAATATATACCCTCTTTAAAATTAGTTATAAAAGGCTTAATAAGCCCACCTCCAATCTTATTATTAAATAAGGTTATTTTAAGAAATAGATAAAAAGTATATAAAGGGATAATAGATCCTTAGCTTAATATAAGTATTTATTTATAAGATAGATAAGTACGGATTCCTCTAGAAATATAAGGTACGCTTAATAGTATACGGAAATTAATAGGCCCTAGGAGACCTACTTATAAGAGCTACTATATTAGCTAGTACGACCTTCTAAACCCTTATAGCGATTACCATAAAATTTAACCTAGAGACGATATAGATAGATGCAGTTAATGCGTTTATCTATTACGATTTTAATAAAGTCATCTATATAAGGCTACTGCTAGGATTTAATAATAGAAAGAAAGACAAAGTACTACGCTTAAGAAAAGCCCTTTATGGACTACGACGATTACTACTATTATAGCAGAAGAATCTTACGAGCTTATTAATAGAATTGGGTTTTAAAGAGGTACTCTAGAAGCCGTATATTATACTAAAAGGTAGAATAGTCGTCTTCTTCTATATTAATAATATTATCTTCTGCTATAAAAAGATAGATAAGAAGAAAGCTTAAGCAGCAATTAAGGAGCTAAGCAAGGAATACCAGATAAGTACCCTTAGCGAGCTAAAATGGTTCCTAGAAATCTATATGCTATATAATTATAGCTAGAGGCTCCTATAGCTATCCCAGAAAGCCTATATTAAGAAGATAGCTAACTAGTATAAGATAGATTTTAAAGGGCGTCTTTTAAATACTTCTATGGCAGAATCGGAACTCCTTTTTACTAATTACCGATTAATCTATCTGACGCTTCCGTCCCCTAATATCCGTCCTATATCCCTATTAAAAGAAGCAGCTTCTATAATGCTATATTAGAGAAAAATAGGTTTAATACTTTACGCAGCCACTATAACGCGTCCGGATATTACTTTTACAGTATTATGGCTGGTAAGGTTTAATTAAAATCTAAGCTAAAAGTACTATTAAGCGGTAGATAGAGTAATCTAGTACCTATATAGCACAAGGGGTAAAACAATCTACTATAAAGGAGATAAGGAATAAATAAATAGGAGAGATAAAGAAATAAGCGATAAAGGATAAAATAATGGAAGAGACGGTAGAAGTAAAGCGTAATTATTTATCTATACTAGCAATATATTATTTACAGATAACTCTATTAATAGAAAGAGCTCATAAAGATATATTATAAAGCTATTTAGAGAACTAATCGCCTAAAGAGCAAATAAGTAGGATATAGTAATAATATTAAGCATAGAAGCTAAGTTATTAGCCCTATTATAGATAGTAAAGGAAGCTATCTTTATTAATAGGCTACTTAAAGCTATAACGTTAAGGCTAAATAAGCCCTTAATTATTAACTGCGATAATACCTAGACACTTTAATTAATTATAAAAGATATAGTAAAGTTAATTACGAAGCTCCAATATATTAATATCTATTAATACTAGTTATATTAAAAATATATAATAAGACGAGTACTATTTTAATAGAAAGTAATAAAGAAGATAATTACTAATAGACTTACAAAGGCCCTGCCTAAGTAGAGGTTTAAGAGCTTCGTTAATATAATTGGAATAGTAGATATTAAGGAGTGGCTAAATAAGGAGAAGTAACTAGAGGACCTAAGGGAAAAGGTTAGGGCGAGAAGGAAGAATTTAGATAAGATTATAGTTTAATTAATATATTAACGGATACGAGAAGGTAGTTAGCTTTATCCTTAACTAGGTTAAAGCTAAGGGGGTATATTAGATAATCTATATTCTCTATAGCATAGGACGTGCATAAGTTACGTGTACGGGGCATATATATTGTAAATCTCTTTATAGAGCCTTAGGGGCCCTAGGTTAATCAACCATTAAAACAGACACAGATTAATCAATCGATTAACCCTTTTATCAATAAATAGCTCTATATGCACTATCTAATAACTAGCCTATATTATGTTTTTTTAATACGCAGCCTGCGCGCAGCCTGCGCGCAAACTGCGCAATTAGTGATTTCGTTAATTTGCCTTTTTACTTATAAAATATTAAAGTCTTTTAAGTCCCTTATAGTATAGTATTATATAATACGCGTATAATACACGTATAATACGACTTCCCTAGGTAAACTTTTTATCTATTTACTCGCTTATAGAGATATATTCTAAATAATATATTATATTAGAGGGTATAGGCCCAAGGAAAGGGTAATCTCGCTTCAGCCTGCTGTATTAAATAGTAGGTTCCCTACTATCTCAAGCAGTGGTAGATAATTACACACTTATTGCCCCAACTACGCGTACCGTTAGAACCTAACAGTATAAGGCCTGCGACTAATAACTAATATAAAAGTAGGAATATATGTCATCTCTTTACGCCCGTAGGGTATTATTAAAAAACCGTTCGGGTAACCTGGAATCTAGGTAATATTGAAGGCTATTAATGACGACGACGTAGTAAGGAGGAAGCTGGAAAGCGTCAATTTAAAACCTGTTAAAAACCCTATGGGAAAAATTGTCAGGAAAGACTACTTATCAACAGCCGCGGAAAATCGCGAAATTTGTTCGCGATTCTCTAAGGGGTAAGACATTTTATCGCGACAATAACACAGCGCCGTACGGCATAGCATTATCGAGGCTATAAAACAAATAAATAACAAATTCTCTATCAAATAGGCCTTATTTCAAAGCGAAAAGCCAAAAGGCTAATTGTAATAGGTATTGGTGTTATTTAGAGGAAGCGTGACTTCGCTTTAAATAGACATTTTTATATATACTTCTAGTGGTAGTACTGCTACTTCGCGCTCCAATGCGGCGCGTGGTGTTCTCTTATATGCCCCTATAATCCTACATAGGCATTGGTTTTGTAACTTAGCTAGTGGCGCTAAGGAGCTTTATGCTAGTGGCTTGCCATTTAGGCTTAGGCCCCAGATCTAGGCGCCGTATAGCATTGTTGGCCTTACTACTACTATATATAGTAGTCGTGTGCGTCTAAATAAGGGTCCCTAGGTCGAGGTAGGTAGCTATATAGCCTTAGCTAATAATAAGGTTTAATGCCTACTTATCTAGGCCCTTACCCTAGTTTACGCTTATAGCGATATGACTCTTATAATAGACCAGACTCCTTATACCTAGTGATCTTTTTAAACTAGACTAGAGTGGATCTAGGCTTAAATCCACTCTACTAGCCTATTAAAAGCTGGAGCTCTAGGAGCTCTATAGAGCTTTAAAGCAAATATATACTATAAATAGTAAGTCTTAGCATAAATATAGTGTTGAGGAGGTAGAGGTAAAGGTGGCAAATATTACTAATATTAAATTAGATTCTCTAATTATCGTCCTTATTAACCTCTCCATCCTTATCGCCGTCGTCAGTATTATCGCCTTGATTAAGAATCGCCTTAATAGCGGCAAACTCCGTCTCTAATGCCTCCTCCTTAGCCTTATCCTTCTCATTATTATCTTCATCCTCCCTTATTAATTAAACTGCTGCTACCTCCACCTATACCTTCTCATACGCAGTAACACAAAGATTTAAGGCCTGTGATGGCGATATCCTGTCTGGTTAAGGCTCTCCTTCTACCTTATTAACGTCCTTACTATTAAATGTACCCTTCTGCGGAGGCCCATATAAGTAGCGAAGACACTTATTTGCCTTAATTATATCCATCCGCAACTAAGAACGACGATCTTTAAGGAGGATTTTAGCGCTGCTAAATAGTCGTTCGCAATTATCTGATATAGGTAGAATAGCGAGGATATTAAGAGCGAATTAAGCGAGCTTAGGCTAGGTAGTAAGGCAATTATACTAGTATTATATAGCGTCAAATTGCTCGTCCTATTTAAGTAATATACAATTTATGCTAATATAGTCGTCAAAAGGATTAACCTCTTGTACCTTAGCGGCGACGTTAGCTTCGTGCGTAATCTTAAGGCGCTTATAATTGCAAGCGGAAGTGCAAGTCTTGTATAGTGGTGCAGGTTAAGGTAAGCTTTATTAAGGCGTGACACCGAATATATTGCTTGCCGTTTAACTTAAACTCCTCTACCTTTCTTAACGCGTCTCGTAGAGGCTCTAAAACTTTAATTAGTAGTGCTTCTAATAATCTTCTAGCTATATAATAGTTTCCTAATTAGGCCTAGTGCCTATCTATCTGCTATTATAGGATCTTTAACTACTAATTAAAGACGTTTAACTAGGTGGCAATAGGTAACTAATTTAATCTGGCTGCGATAACGTATAATTAACCGACGTTTAAATAGGGTATTAGGTTGGCCCGACTAAAGGCTCTAATTTAATAACTTAACTTATATAGGCGGCGTTTAGCTAATTAGGATTTGACTAAGGCTCTAACTTAACTTAAGGTGTTTTCTACTACACATACAACCTAGGTTCTATATTTATCTATAGACAATTAATTAAAACTCTAGCTATATAGTCGTTCTGTTAAAGCTTTATATCTATATAGTTAATTAATTAGGGCTCTACATCTATAGTTAATTAAAGCTCTTAGTGTCTACTAGATGTCCAATCTAGAGATTTGTCTTAAGACTTCCTTATAAGCATAAGCGGCAGCTTTTAGTAAACCATTTTTATAGGCCTGGTGCTTTTCTAGGATGTCCTTTATAGCTGCTTCTTTGCCCTTATTACTAGCTATACGCTTACGTATCCTTAATCTTCTTCTAGCTTAAGAACCTTCTTAGGGTTATCTTTTACTTTTAGTCTCTTTATTATTAACCTACTAGCTCTACACTTTATCTAAGTTATCTTTAGTATCTTTAAAGCTATCTAGTAACAGCTTCTTAGCTATTATAATTACCTCCGTTATATATCCTTTGCCCTTATATCTATAATACAGTCCTTTTATTAAGACGATCCCTAAGAAGTACTAGCTCCTATACGTTTAATTCCTACTCCCCTTATAATCCTTAACAGAGTCCTTTACTAGCTTAGCCGGATGCGGCTTAATTCTATCTTTAGTTATATAAGGATAGCTTAGGTTTATTATAGTTAGTTATGCCCTATATATAACCTCTTATAGAGTATCTTTATTAGTACCTCTTTATATACTACTTGTTACGGGACTCACACGTTCTTACGTCCCTGCGCGTTTTGACGTTCTTGACCCGTGCTTACATTCGTCCCGAGACACCTACGCACGTTCCCCTACAACCTCTATTTATATCCGTACCTGGCACACGAAGATTCTTCTTCTTTATCTAAATATCTTTGTATCAACCACGCATAGTTACGCGTACGTAGCCTTCTTCAATTACTACCCTGTTTAGTACATTGTATTCCAGCTCGTGCCCACTTCCGTAACACTACTTTACCGTTCCGCAGTACTTGTTTTCTAATAATATACTACTGCCCTTATAGGTCCCTTCCTTGCCGCAGTATCCGTTCTTATTATACAGCTAGCGCAGTACTATATTTAGATGGCAGTAATAGTAGTAACAGTTGTAATAGTTATGCTGCGATTAGTTGTCGTTTAAATAAGGAATAAGGTTGGCCTAGCCGAAGGCTCTAATCTAATGACATTCGACTAATTTAACTTAGTGACGTAATGTGCTAGTATCGAGGCTCAAGCTTAATTTGATTCTTCGACCAGTTATAGCTTTTATATAGTCGTTTGGTTAATCAAGGCTTTTATACAGTTATTTAATTAAGGCTCTACGTCTAGCTTTATGTCTAGCTCTATATTATATAATTAGCTCTATATCTATGCAATTAATTAAGGCTCTTAGTAGTGCAGCTAGCGCATTATTAAATTCTAGGGGCGGTATAGAGTTCTGCCAGCTTTACTGCTAAATGGACTAATAAGGATTTTCCATACCGGGTATAGATTATCTCAGTCCTAGACGATTAGCCAATTATAAGCTGCTTATATAATAGATTAATTATCTTATATTGTTGTCGTCTGGTACATGGTTTAGAAATTTATTAGTCCCTTACGCCAATTTATATGTAATTCTTATATAAACTCGCGCGCCATACTAAATTTTTAGCCATTAATTAGTAACGAGCTAACGCCTTTATAGATAATCGACTAATGTTATATTTTAAAACTTTATAAGGCGATTCTAATACTACCAAAATTATTGCGAATGGCCTGGTGGTTACTACTATATTTTGCCTTAAATAAGCAGATTTCCCCTTTAAAGCTCTGCTTAAAACTTTACTACTATTAATTAATAATAAACTAACGCCTTTATAGATAATCGGCTAACGTTATATTCTAGAACTTTATAAGGCGATTTTAATGCTACTAAAATTATTATAAACGGCCTAGTGGTTACCGCTACGTTTTGCCTTAAATATTACCGCTAAAACAGTAAATATTTAGCTAGAGCCATTAACCATTACCAATCCTTAACGTTTGACCTCCTATATTAATATTTATGGTAGATAAACACCTAAATAGCTAATATAATTGTATCTAGATAATTCTGTGCCTTATTACCTGCTTTATTGCTCCTCCGCTGCCTGCATAAAGCCTGCACAAAAGCCTGCACGAACGCCTGCACGAACGCCTGCACGAATGCCTATACAAAGCTCTATATAAAGCTCTGCACAAGGCTCTGCTTAAAGCTCTGGTCGAAGGTCTGGTCAAAGGTCTGGTCGAAGGTCTGGTCGAGGGTCTGGTCCGAGGTCTGGTCGAGGGTCTGGTCGAGGGTCTGGTCGAAGCTCTGCTCGAGGTCTGGTCGAAGCTCTGCTCGAGGTCGGTCGAAGCTCTGCTCAAGGGTCTGGTCGAAGCTCTGCTCGAAGCTCTGCACGAGGCCTGCTCGAAGCTCTGCTCGAAGCTCTGCTCGAGGCTCCGCTCGAGCTCTGCTCGAGGTCTGCTCGAAGCTCTGCTCAAAGCTCCACTCGAAGCTCTGCTCGAAGCTCTGCTCGAAGTCTGCCCGAAACCCCTATAAGAGCCCAAAGCTCCTACTAACACGCAGCACTAATATATTAGGAAGGTCTATAATTGGCCATATAACTACCTATACAATTAATTGTTATATAATTATTTTTTATAGATAGCTTTATAATAGCTCTATAAATGTTATATAATTACCTATATAAACGCCTTAAGTAAAGCTTTATATTACTAGTTATTAAATAACTTAAAAAGGAATAGTATTTAATTTAATACTAGATATACTATATAGAATATCTTATCTTATACCTATTAATATTAATAACTCTATAAAAAAGATATTTAATTATACTATTGCGGCTCCCGTTAGGGTCTATATAGTAGGTCTATATTAGGTCTATATATATATATAAAGGAAACTATATAGCTAAAGCTAAATAATAACCTCTTCTTTTACTATATAGATATAACCCTTTTCTAATTAGTAACTATTAAGTATAAGTAGGTCTCCTTAAGCTATAGAAAATTATCTTAATATAAATACTCCTTAAGTCTATTAGTAGTTATTTAGGTATAATAGTTAGGGCCTAGTTCTATTTCTAATTACTTAGTTATTTAAATAGAATATAAACTAGTAGTTTATAAGGATAATAGTATAGAAGGCTAGTAGTAAGTTTAGTAGTAAGGAGGTAGATATAAAATAGGAGTTATAGGATTTAATATATATTATATATACTACGTCTATATTATTATCTATAGCTTATAGCCTATAAGCCTAATAGGCTATTACTTTTTTATTACTTTTTTACTTTCTAAAAAATATATTAGTATAATAGTATTACAGCGCGTTACCTACTATACTCTACTATGCCTATAATATTCTGCTATATTCCATAATACCTATTATAGTATTTATCCTCCTTTTTTTAAGTACTTTTAGCTTTTTCTTTTAACTTAAGCTAGCTCTCTAGCTAGTAAGAGGTATAGTAGGAGTTTATCTATATAAGCTAATTTATAACTACTTTAGTAGCCTTTAGTTAGCTAGGAGCTCTCTATATAAGAATATTTTAGTATAGTAATAATATTCGCTTAGCCGGTAGTATATTTAGGGTAGAATACTACTATATATATTATTAGTTATTAGTTATAGCTAGAGTAAGTAGGCTAGAGTAGGTACCCTAATACTTTTTAATAGTAGAGATATCTTTAGGCTTTATATATTTAGTTCTAAGTAGCATATTAAATTATACTCTTTACTTTAATAAGCCTTATATGCATTTAAAACCCATTTTACTTTATAGCTTAGCCTAGGCTATTATATAGTAAGTAAGTATACTTTAGTATTTTTCTACTCCTTTTCCTATTACTTTTAAATATCTTCTTATACTCTACTTCTACTCCTTCTATACTATATTATAGATAAGTTTATTAGCTATATATATAACCCAGAGTATAATTGTCCTTTAACGTACTGTATCTGTAGGCTATATTCAGACTATTTTACTGAAGCTAATATATTATACCTCATATAAGAATACTATTATTCCACCTTAAATATCGCTTTCAATACCTCTCTTTAAACTCATATTCTTATTTAATAGACTATGAACTAGACATCTTATATATAGATCGTATAACTCTGATATATATCGCTGTACGCTATCCTATTACTACTTAAAGTACTCATTCCTATAGTATTCAATTTCTATACCCTTTATCATAGTCGCAAAGCCATACTTCTATACTAATACATATCTACTAGACTAGCTAAGCTTACTTATCTATAGGCGCTAATCTATTGTAAGTGCGACTAGGCTATACTAGATCTATATAATTTCACTAGATCATAGAGCAGTATGCTAGATCTAAGCACCTTTTAGCCTAGTGAGCCAACCTATATTCAGATCTCTTCTATACTGACTGTGAAGTACTATACTATATATAACCAATTACAGCCTATTAAGTAATATCTAGACCGCGCGAAACCTTATTCCATATACTTAAGCATACCTTATTAGTATTAATTTATAATGCATTTATATAGGCAAGCCTAAGTTTATACTTTACCTATCTTAAAGTATGCTTAGCTTTACTTTATATTACTTACCTTTATCTCCTTATAAAGTGGATATAATAATACTTTTTAGGGGTAATATACTACCCTATATTGGCGTGCCTATATAATATAATACTTTATACTTCCTTTTTAGGGCTTTACGGTTCTCCTTTGTAGTTTTACTATATATTAGTATATTAAGAGTTATTAATAAAACCTAAATACTGTAGTACTAAGCCTTAGGGTATACTAATATTTATCTATATTATTTACGCTATATAGCCCCTAATTAAGAGCCTTGTTATTTAATCCTTAAGGAAGGACTTTATAAACTATACCTTCTATAGGGTATGGCCTAGGCCTTTATATTATAGATTATTCTTTTATAGGAAACTTAGTTAAAGGCCTTAGAAATATTAAGACTAAATAGTTAGGCTACTAGGTTAGGCTACTCCTTATACTATATATACCTATTAGGTTAATAGCTCTAGCGCATCTATACTAATTAAGCGCCCTAGCCTTTATTTCTATTTAGCTAGCTAGTAGTATATCTTTCTTTTCTATAATTCTAGATAGCTAACTAGCTACTATTTCTTTTTTAAGTAGTTTCCTAATAGTATTAAGCAACATAATTAGCTAGTAGGCTTTTACTATAGTATAAAACAGCTTTTATAGTTTTTAAAGAACTACTATAATAGAGTTTTTAAATAGCTTTAGGTAATATATAGCTGCTAAAGAGCTTAGCTAGCACTAGGGCTAGCTACTCTCTACATATTTTAAAGAATTAATTAGTAATCTTTTTTAGGCCTAGGGCCTTATTAGGGGTAAGCCCCTTTAAAACTATAATAATATCCTCCTCTTTTACTTCTTTCTTTATAGTTTATAGCTTTAGGTATATAAAATCTAGTATAATACTAAGGTCCGCCTCTATAGGTAGCGGGAAGAAATACTCTATAAGGATAGTAGTCTTCTCCTTATTATTATAGTATAGGGNTTTTTCTCCTAGNCTACTAATAAGTAAAAACTATAGTAAAGCCTTTAGCTTCCCGTCCGCTATATATACCTATTTTACTATTCTCTATACCCCCTTAGGGTCGCTTATTAGCTTCTTAATAGTCTACCTTTATAGCTTATTAGCCTTTTACTAGATTAACCTTTTCTTTTTATTATATATAACTCTATAGTTAATCTAGTTTAGTATTAACTATAAGGCCTTTTANNCCTAAAAGGNTTACTAGGTTTCCTTTACCTNCNCTATATATTTCTTTAACTATACTTTAAAGGCTTATAGTAAGGGTTATATACTAGATACTATCTTTACTATAGTATTTTTAGTTAGCTAATATATAGCTCTACTAGTGCGTTTAGTTTATTTTTTATATTATATAGGAAACTATATAGAGGCTAGAGCTAGTCCTCTAGCTTGCTCTATATTAATTTCTAATTAGCCTTTTTCTATAGTGGTCTCCTAAATAGTAAAAGCCCCTTTATTACTTCTATATCTACCTTTATAGTAATTAGAAAGTAATTAAACCCTATATACTAGCAGTCTTATCTTTAACTCTATAGCAGCCTATTAATAATTTAGGGGGAGGTAAATACTAAATCTAGTATGCTCCTTAATATACCCGCTTTAGTAGCTAGGCTTAGGCCTACTACCTCTATAGCGCGGATAAGGTTATTAACCGCATTATCTATGCTTATTACTACTATACCCCCCTAAAAAGGATAGTATAGATTAAAATCTCCTAATAGTATATATTCTCCTTTAGTCCTTAGTTATAAATCTAGATAGTTTACTTATGGCTTTCTAGTTTAATTGTGTATATGTCCGCTAAGTAGTATATAGACGTCTATTTATTTATATTAATAGCTTTATTTATATAGAAACAGACCCTTATATTGCTAAGTCCTATATATACTANATAGTAAGACTTTATAGTATATANTATATTTCTTTAATTCTTTTACTATAGCTCCTAAATAGCTNGTATATCTAGTTAGGGGTCCGTATACTTCGCCTCCTATAGAAAGTAGAGTAGCANANNATTCCTACTATTATTAGTATTATACTATATAATTATAAGCGGTTTCTGNTGTCCTAGTATAAGAGATCTATATTNGCCTCTAAGTTAGCTAAATTAATATCCTCTAATGTCCGCTTACTCCCTTATAACGCACTTTTAGTGCCTATAAACGCCTTTTTAATTATTAAATCTAGGCTTCTACTTCTATTTCTATATTAAGCTCTATATTTAATAGGGGCTCCTAGGTTACTAGGGCTTAAATTAGGGCATATATACTACTATTAAGCGCTATTAGGGGTATTAATTAGAGTATTAATTAGAGGGTCTTTTAGCCCCTTTTCCTCCTAAAGTAGTTAATAATCTATAGCCAGCTAACCTTTTAAGGGCCCTCCTCTGCCTATATAGAGCTCTCCTATATAGCTATCTCCTTTAGCTTNCTTTTCTTANCTTATTATAAGGCCTCTCTAGTGGTAATNTTATACTATAATTATATTTGCTATCTGTATATAGGCGCCTTATAGGCGCTAGTGTAGTATATTAGTATAAAGGCTCTAATTATTATAGCCTCCTCCTACTATATCTGCTTAATACTATACCTTATAGCCTACCTTATAGTTAATACACTTCTTAGATAGGTCTTNTATATAAATTTCTAGTATTATACTATCTAACATAGNATCTATATCTNGCCTCTCTTTTATAGCTCTTAGCTATATAATTAAGGCCCTAGTATTTAAAGCACTGCGTTACTAGAAATGTTGTCTTATACCTTATAATTAGGTAGTAGTCTCCTTTTAGAAAAAGGCCCTAATTAAATAGCATATTTACTGCCTCTTTTAACTATANGCCTATAATAAGTAACAATTTAACCTTTTCTTCTATCTAGAGTCTTCCTAGCCTTTTCTGCGCTAGCCTCTCTACTATAAGCCCCACTATAGTATAATTCTACTTTATTATATGCTTTATTATATNCTTAGCCTTTAGGNCTTAGATAGTAACGCTTATAGGTACTATATAGACCTCTACTAGTACTAGTAGAATAGCTAGTATAGCGAAGTACTCTAGGACCTTCGTCTACCCTATTTCTAATATTAGCCTATTTTTTACGCCTTTATCTATAATATACGCCCTAACATTACTGCTTTATAAGTTCTTTACGGCCTATATCCTAGGGGTATTTAGAAGTCCTATAGCCTAGAGCTTATATATTAGGGCCTAGCTATTTTACTTTAAGGCCTCTTTATAGTTAGTAGTATTGCTTATATAGATTATGATTTTATTTACTTTTATAGGNTTATAAGCAGTTTATCTTATAGCTTAGGGTATTAAAGATATAGTGGCAGTAATATATATATATAATTATAGACCTATAGACGCTGGTCTAGCCTTTATAGCTATTATTATAGCCCTCTAAAAGGCGCTAATATCTATTTAAATTACCTTTATATTTTAGGCGTATTATTCTTAGGTCCCTTAGATTTAGATAAGCTTCGCTAATATANTAACGGCTATTTAAAGGGTTATAATTATAGTAGTATACTTCTTATCTATATTAAGAGATTGCTTCTATAGTATCTACTAGGTTTATTTTACGGCTTATATAGTTTATAAAACGCGTTCCTAAAGGGCACGCTGTTTAATTAGGTTTATTAGGATTAAGGGCTTATTTATTTATTATAGTCTAGCTTTAGGGCTGTATACTGGAAAATACTATATATACCTCTCCTAACGCTAAATTAGGGTGTATAGTATTAATAGGAAGGATTTTTATAGTCCTTTAAAGCCTATAGAAGCTCTATTTAGCTAGTTTTAAAGGGCTTATTAGTAGGTAATTGCATTATATTTATATAGAGTATAAGTTAAATATTTATACTAATAGTATTATAAAATAATAAGCTCTATACTATAGCTATAGATAAACCTTTTAGGTTTTTATCTATAGCCATAGTATAAAGCTTATTATTTTATAATAGTAACTAGTAAGATATCTAAGGTCCTATAGATTTAATTATTAATTTTACTTAGCTAACTTAGAGATAGCCTTTACTAGTTAATATAGTAGGTCTATCCTCTATAACTAGGGTCCTTATAACTAGGGTCTATAACCTGCTAATAACCTATTAGTATAACCTATACTAATATAACTAAAGTATAAGGCGGCCTTTTTAGGCACTATACTATAGCTATTAAAGGTTTAATATATTAAGCCTATATACCCTTAAGGTATAGTATTACTATAGCTGTTATGGGACTAGCACGCGTTATAACTTGGCTTATAAGCGTANGCGTATANANAAGCACGGACCTAACCCCTAAGCGACACGTATATATACCGCCTCACCTCTATANATAGATCCTTATATAATATCATTTNTTAATAATATACAGTTACCTNGTANCTTATACCTTAACAGTTNGNATATACTATAATAATAGCTTCGTCTAATCTGCGCTTTTAAGTCTAAGAAATAGGGTATTATACCTAAAGATAGTTATTATTAAAAGGGAGGTATTATTAGGTAATAGAGTTATATTATTTATATATATTATTCTATATANCTATACTTAGTATNTTACTAGTTACTTACTTNCCTTTTAAGATTTTATCTATACTAATAGCTATAGTATAGAGCTTATTATTTTATAATACTATTAGTATAAATATACTTATAAAATATATATTAGCTATACCTATAATNGTATTAAGGTATACTACCTACTAAATACTACTATCCCCTACTATTAGCTCGCCTACTACTAGCGCCTTAGCGGCTAGCTCTCTATATTAATTTATACTAGCCCTAGCGGCCCCTTTTCCTTCTCCTTCTCTTTAGCTTAGTATCTTTATAATATAGTATTTATTTAAGCTTTAGTTTAGAGGCATTTATTTAAGCNATAANAATTTTAAATTTTAGCTTAAATAGGTAATTATATACTTAAGCCTAAAGCTTTACTAATATATAGTACTAATATAGAAAAAAGCTATATAAATAGCTTTATAAATATCTATATAATTAATTCTATTTATTGCCTAATTTGGTCCCTCTTTTAGGTCTATATAGGCTTTTACCTTCTATATATAGGAAAAAACCCCTAGTAGGGGAAAAGCCTAAGTATATCCTTCTAGCTAGTCTTATACGCTCCGCCTTTGCCTAGCCTATATATCTTTATAATAAGTCTACCTTATATACTATACTTCTAAGGTATCTTTAAAAGATCTAGGGTAGNAGTAAGTAAAAGGGTTTAGTAATTCGCCTATAAGCTACCTTTAGCTAGGTAGGAATATCTAGTCCCTAAGGGGTTAGAAGGGGGCGTATCTATAGGTGTCCTCCTATTAGATCTTATATACTACCCAGAATTACTAAAGGACTCCTTAGCCTATAAGCCATTATAATTAATTAATTAGTTATTTATATAAATGCCTATATAAATGCCTATATAAATAAATAAATAAATATTTATATAATTTCCTATATAATTATCTTTATATACTTTGCAATTAATTACTAGTATAAATATATACGTTTATATACCTATATATCTATATAAAGCCCTATATAAGGCTCTGCACGAGGCTCTATAAAAGCTCTGCACGAAGCTCTGCATAAAGCTCTGCACGAAGCTTTGTATAAAGCTCTGCACGAAGCTCTACACAAAGCTCTACACAAAGCTCTATACGAAGCTCTGCACGAAGCTCTATACAAAGCTCTACACGAAGCTCTGCACGAAGCTCTATACAAGGCTCTGTATAAAGCTCTGCACAAAGCTCTACACGAAGCTCTACATAAAGCTCTATACGAGGCTCTGCAGAAGCTCTACATAAGGCTCTACCTAAAGCTTACCCCCTTCTACGAAGCAAATCTATACCTACTAGCAGTCCTTAATTATTATTTAAAGCTAGCTTATTAGTTTAGGTACTCTAGCTGCAGTAAGAAGAGGGCGGTAGGAGGGGTACGGCTGCTACGACTTAGGGTCGTCGGGCGTAATAACGGGACAACGAATTAGAATCGGGTAAATCGGGCAACGTAGTCTTCTTCGCCAGGTTTGATTTGGTAATTCTGGCCATTAGGAATAGCCTAGGGAGCTATAAAAGCAAAGACAATTTAGCTTAAAGTAGGTGTATATAGGCCTAAATACCCTACGCGGGACTAATAAAAATCTAAACCGTATACTAGACCTTCTAACGAAGGTCTTGCCAAAAGCGGCTAGCGTCTTGGCAAGGTAAGCCTTGGTAAGAAGGTCTGGGAACGAAATAAGGTATAGAAAATCGCTATTAGCTTAGTAGTAGGCGGTAAGCTAAACTAACATCCCTGCAGTAGGTTATCTTAATTAACGCATTAACACGTCGCGATTAGGAAAGTAAATAAGAGAGGAGCTTTAGAAAATATAGTAAATAAGTAAATAAATAGAAATCTTTTACACCTCCGTTACCTACGTCCCTTCCCCTACCTAAGAACTTAACTGTCCCTTAGTTAAACATCCTATACTTACTACGGAGCCTACTATAGAGCTTACTAGTTAGGCGTCTATCTCTAAGACTATCTCTAAGGATTAAACAATTAATTTTTTTCCCTAGCCTTAGCTATTTTATCTATAGGCTATAACCTAATCTAGATATAATCTCCTAGTCGTATATTCTTCCCCTACGGCGAAGCCTGCGGCTTAACGGTTGCCCTAGCTATATGGCTGTCTTTAAGGGTTAGGCAAGTCTACGGATATTACTAGCTAGGCATTACTAAGTCTATAGGCCGTACTTAATAGTAATCCTCCTAGTTTATATGCATTTTATTACTATTCTTTAGCACTACTCCGTTATAAAAAGCTGGTTGCTGCGTCTATTCTTTTCTTAGCCTACTTAAGTTAGTTTCTTAGTATATATAGAGCCAGTCCTTAATACTCTCTAGCCGTCCTTTATTGCCGAGCCGCGGTAGTTTAGGTCTAGGTCATTCGCGTATCCCCACTATTAGTCTTCCTTAATTAGATAGATATATAAGTCCTTACTAAATAAGATCCGTTAAGCCTTAACACTCGTGCTTAGTAAAATGGTAACTTCCTTTATATTTAAAGTAGGTCTGCTAGCCCTGTCCTTACGTACCTTACTAACCCTATACGTCCTGCTGCGACCGTCTAAAGGTAGTAAAATCTTGTGGATACTAATAGCCTTATAGATATTAAGAGTTTTATAGAGGTTAAGAGTCCTATAAAGGGCAGGTGCTATTTTACCAGTCTTTATATCCTGGTATTAGGCTATATCCTTATACTAGGCTTTAAACTATAGCTTAATCTGTGGTCGGTAACTACTACTATATTAGGGCTCCTCCGCGCACACCTAGTCTAGCTAGGTTAAGAAGTCTTCCTTCCCTTTAGCGGTTAATTTTATCCCTTTAAACTAGCTGCTAATTATAGAATTATTAAACCAGCTGACGAAGGCTCTGCTCCTTAGGGTCTATTTTTAGTAAATAATCTGCGCCCTTATATAAACTAAGCCTATCCTCTATAGCTTTTAGTAACTAATAAAAGTTAAAAGACTTTTATCTATCCGGATTAGCTCCTGTTTTGGCTATAGTATATTTTTAATATTTAAGCGGAAGCCCTTTTGCAAACTAGTATCCTTGCTTACTATTCTCTAAATTACTTACCTCTGTAACCCTTTAGAAGATCAGTGTAAACTACCTATAGTACTTACGTATACTGCTTAATAGATTATCTCTATACTACCACATATAGGCTTCTAAGAATTCTACCGTTTCTATTTATCGAAATTGGTTACTTCCTTAGTATTCTGCCCTAAGCTTTCTTATAAGCTCCGTCCAGTCACCAGCTATAAATTTAGGTAAGCTTTAAATCTACATTCCTATCTAGTAATTGCAGTACTTTAGAAAACCCTAGTGCTTCTTCTTACTTATTACGTGGTGTTAGACGTATAACCGCTCGTACTATTTAATAAACTATAACACGTCCTATTCTGTAAAGTAGGGAGTTCTAGTAGCTCCTAGGGCTGGCATAGGCTGAACTATAACGTAGATCTTGTCTTAAGCCGTTAACTGCTAGTTATAGGATAATATATCTAGAGCAGTGTGTCCAACAGTTAGCCTAGCTGCGAGCTTGAGCAAAATAGCTAACTGACTGCGTCAATTGGATCGCTCGCTGTCCGCTAACTATTGGATGACGTACGCTGACTGTCAAGCTGTCAGCTAGCTGTCCCAATTAGGAAATTTGTATAGACTTTATGGTGTTTCATTCCATATTTTAGTAGCACCTCTCTATATATAATATTAACATTATCCGATTAAAATTTAGCCCTAATTTACCTAATACAGTATCTAAATATAGCTAAATTTGTCCTGCACCCGTAGAGGCTTAAAAGGTAGGTAGAATAGTCGGTAGTAAGGGCTCCGGAGGCTCTATTTCTATATTAGATTTAATTAAATACAAAGCTCTGTTAAGTCTACCTTACCAAGCTGGCTTTTCTGCCTCTATAGTTGGCTTATAGCCAGTAAAATTGACATTTAAGCTCTATTGGAGTTAATACAGTCGATTAAACTGCTTGATAAAAAGCCTTTAATTAACTACCACTTCTGGCATTAACCTGCTTTAATTGTGTCAGCTAATAATCTATTACGCTTATTAGTAATAATCTTTTTAGTTTAACTAAAGGCTCGTTTATATATAGAGCTTATCGCCGGTATAGAGAATATATTAAGAGCAATCTTAACAGGCGTTGGATAAAGGATTTAACCGGTTTTAAACCACTAGTTAAGAGGATTAGGGAGTTAATCCACGAACCCTACGCGGTGCTAAAGGAGTTGAGTAACGCGTAGATTATGGATTTAATAAGGAAGAAGCTCTACTGCCTGGCTAATACGTGAAATGTAATATACGTCGCATTTTGCATAGGTAATAAAATAGTAAATTTTGGCATAGGAGAACGGGTGTATGGCGCGTAATGGAGATATTGGGGAAAATACTTTATTTACTATGGCTAAGCGAGAGATTCCCATGGGTTTCTCATGGCTTGGCGTATAATCTCAGTCGAAGATTTAAATATCCTTAACTTCTACCAAAAGCTTCAACTCACCACCAAATCTTACTGCTAAGGCAGCGAGCTGTCAGCTAGCTGCAGTCTTATAGCTGACTAACTGTTACAACTCTCTAAGCTCGCTGACTGCTTACGTTATTAGCCTCTTGGCAGCGACGCTAGCAGTGATATTAACTCTTGGACACACTGATCTAGAGTCTCCTTAGGAGCTTACAGGTAGTCCTTATAGCTCTTATTCTTTATCTACTAAGGGTTATCAGTCCTAAATATTACGGGTAAACGCTATGGTAGGTCTACTTATATAGCCGTAATCTTAACAGAAGGTGTCCTAAATAGCTGCCTTAGTGGTACTTTAATAGGTGTATGCTTTGGTTGGTTTACTTATATAGCTATATCCCTAACGGAGAGTGCCTGCTTCTTAACGCCTAAGGGGGGGTCTCCCTAAGAGAGCATGGAATCTTTATCTTCTACTATTATTAGGTCTTAATACGTCCGTCTATCTTAGCCTACCGTTATTTTACGCGGTAGTTCTTTATAGAGTGCCTTTAGAGCTACTGCTAATATAATCCGCATAACTGAAAAGAGGATAAAGCTAAGCTAGAATAGGAAGCTTTTAAGGATAGATCCGATCTCGTGTACTTGCGACCGTGCTTAGTATTATCTCCTTTGTTCGTAAATAATAGTACTAACTTCCTTCGCCGCTAGATGTCTTAGATCTCATTTCTATCTAATTAATTAGCCCTTAGCTTATCGTCTTTACATCTTTAATAAAGGTCTGGCCATGCTCGGTAGTAGATCTCGGTAACTTTAACCACGGGTTAAAGTTATCTAATTAGCTCGCTAGTTCGCTTGACGTCCTTATATATAACTTTTTAAGACCATCTAGCCCGTACTCTTTTGCCTCTTATTGCCACTCTTTGGCCTATGCGTTAAGTTTAGCTGTTCTATCTTTTCCGGGACTGCCTAGTTCCCCTTACTATCTAATATTACCTAGTTCTCTAGTTCTACTAGTTCTGCTATCTTGTCTATCTAGCCGGTGGTTCTTTTATAGCTAGTTGTTCTTCTATAGCTAGCGGTTCTTTTATAGTTGTAGTATATTCCTACGTGTCTCCTATATATATAGCACTAGACTTCTAATCTAAAGAGCTTACCGTTATCCCTATGTAGAATGCCATAAAATATATGGGAGGGTACGACCTCTCTAAGATAGGAAAGTCAGTGCCGTCTATCTGTCGGTCGGTCGGTTAGCTAGTCGGTCGGTTAGTTAATTATAATTAGTTAGTAAAACAGTTAGTAAGAAAGAAAGAAAAGAGTGTATTTCCGGTAACTAGTAGGGTCGTAATATATATCTAGGAGGAAAGAGGGAAGGAAGCCGAAGGCTGTATAAATATAGGAAAATGCTAAGATACTAGGCGTTGTCAATCTACACCACTATAATATACCTACGCGTAGCTGACATAAGCTATACGCGAGGTGTACGCAAGAGCATAGGGTTCTCCTATAGAGGCCCCTATAGTGAGGTTCCGTAACAAGTGTATACTAATGCTCTATATTCTTCTAGAATTACGTTATTAACTAAAGATACTAGTAGAAAGGAGAGGTTATAAATTTAGCAGTACCCTTTATTCAATTTTAGCACTAGGCTAAGAGGTAAGACTATAATAGGCCCTATTGCGATTCTAATATATTCTTTTTTAAGGTCTAATATTATCTTCTTTTTTTTTTTTTTNTCTATTGTATTATACTACGTACAATACTGCGCATGCAGCCTTAGGCTATAGCGCTATAGTTCTATATACATAAATCCTTTCTAGGCAGCTTAATATATACTAGTGGCTATGTCCTAGTAGTTTATAAACCCTTAAACTAGGAGTTTATAGTTTCCTAGTAAAATACTAAGATATTACAACTACTAGGGAATGAGAAAATGGTAGGAAAAACTATAAGAAATCCTAACCCCTATCCCTGTCCTTTTGCAATTTATTTCTGTCCTTTTACTCTCTAATATCTTTTACCTAGAAGCCTAGTAGGAGGTACCTCCTTCTAGAATCCTATTAATTTTTATTCTTCCATAGAATCTTCTACACTAGTACTATATACTAGTTTAGCTGCTTTAAGAACCTCGCAGTCTTTGCTATTAGCAAAGTGTTTTTCTTTACAATTGATGCAAAGAGGGGTAGTATACTTGCAAGGCCTGCCCCCTACTATACAGGTAGGACAGACGTGGTCTTTAGATAGATGTGCAGCCGCACAATATCTACAGGCCCTAGTAGAGCATCTGTCTCCTATATAGCCAAATTTTTGGCAGCTATTACATTGCGTAGTAGGAGAGACTTCGAGGTATTTTACTACCTTAGTAGCTGTACCTGCAATTAATATCTCTTTTTNNTTANGGATTTCTTGTCTTTTTTCTTCGTTCTCTATAGTAAAAACTATAGAGCCAAATCTGGTCTGTGGATCGTGTCTTTTTACACTAGATAAGATCCATCTAGGTAGTCCTTATATCCTTATAGGATTAAAAGTCTTAATTTCTTCTTTTAGAAGCTTAGAGCCTTCTTCTTCTAGGAAAGGTAAGGTAGGAACCCTATAGGCTATAATTTAAACCCATAATTCTAGTTTTTGTTCTCTTTAAAAGGTAAAGCAGTTATGCCAGATTTCCTTATATTTGACTAGGAAATCCGCATTATACCCTTCCGTAGTCGTAAGGAGAATATTTTATTTTCCTTTAGTTCTAGCTATAGATACTAAAACAGGTTTTTCTACTTGCAGTTTTAATGCAAATAGTTGATTGACTTTGTTTCGTATAGAGAAGGTATCTAGAGGTTAGTCCTTTTGGTCCGTAATTAGGACTAGCTTTCTTTCTTATAGCTGCTTTTTCTTACTTCTAGTAGAAGTAGAAGGAGTAGGAGGTGGTAGTGACGAGGAGGGTAGAGAGGACGAAGTAGGGAGGTCCTTCTTTAGCCTCTCTGCGTAGGTTTTTTTAGTAGGGGCTACCTCCTTACGGAGAGCTCTTACTTCTTTAACTAGTCCTTTTAGGACATCTTTTGTCTTTTTTTTTCCTTTTATAAAGGGATTTTCTCCTACTAGGATACTACGTGTATAGTCCTCTAGCTATTTAACTTGTTCCTTTTTGTCTTCTTCTTCTTCTTCTTCTAGCCCTTTATAGGCCTGGGTTAGGCTATCTAAAGCCTTTTGTAGGTATTGTTCTGGAGAAAGGGGAGAGAAAGATATACTAGGTATACTAGCCGTAAAAGTCATTAGTTTGGTTATCTTTTTTACAGGTTTTTGGTTTTCTTTTTTAGTAGAAGACTAAGCATGTCCTCTTTTTTCTCCTATCCCAAATAGGCCAGGAGAAGGAGAAGGGCCAGAAAAAGTGAATGTAGATATAGACTCATTATCACTTATTTCTATAGGAGGTTTCTTTTTAGGCCTACTGGGCCTTGGCATTTTATGTCTTATAGGGGGGTTTTCCTAGTTTTTACTATCCTTATACCTTTTCTCCTTACTAATCCTACTAGAAGATTTCTGGGGAGATTAGGCTAAGAGGTAGTAGAAAATCTAGCCTCTATATTTCGTGGTTTTGGTATTTAGTTTTGGTGTTCCTGTCTATGCCTCGCTTAGAAGTCCGTGCTAAGCCGTGCACGGTGCCAACCGATGCACACCAAAATTCAGAAATCAATTTATTATAACACCACCAATATGGGGGCAATTGAGGACGCAATTAATGATTTGAACTTGTAAGCAAAGCCAAATATTACTGCTACTGCTAAAAAGTATGGCTGTAACCGATTAACGCTCTTAAAACGATATCGCGGCGTTACCGGGTCCAAGGAAGCTGCTGACGATTAACAGCGCCTTCTTAACTAACACTAGTTAAAAGTCCTTGTTAAATATATTAAGAAGCTTACTAAATACAGCTCTCCTCCTATAATAGTAATAGTTAAATAATTTGCCTAAGAGATCAGCGGATCTGAACTAGGCCCGTATTAGGTTTCCCGCTAGCTACAGCTTTAAGCTAATAAGTTAAAAACAGCGTATCTTACACCAATTGATGGCGTATATAAAAAAGCCGAATCGGCCTTCTATTTTAGCTTATATTTCAATCTTTTAGAGCGCAAATTAGGCCAGTATTATGTGCTACCGAAGAATTAATATAATATAGATGAGAAGGGCTTTTTTATTGGCCGCCTTATAAAAGTACGGTAAATATTCTTACGAGCCGTATATAAGGCTGGACGACTTTAGCACGTTATTTAAGACGGTAATTAAGAATGGATAACCCTTTTTGCCGCTATTTGCGCTAACGGTACGCATTTAGCACCTGGCTTAATTTACCTTACCATTTTGGGTAATTTATAGGACTCCTAGGTATAGGATCTTAATACTAATTTATACCTCTACTTCTTTACCGCGTTAGTAATAGGTTGGACTAATAATGAGCTAGGCCTTTGGTGGCTTAAAGACGTATTTAATCGCGAAACTAAGAAGAAGGCCCGTTAGGGGAGGGACTGGAGACTACTTATTGTTAATGGGCACGGATCTTACGTTAATATGGAGTTTCTTAACTATTGCTACTATTACTAGATTCTCGTAGCGGTTTACCTACCTTATTTAACTTACCGGCTGCAGCCGCTTAACGTTTTTATGTTCTTGCCGCTTGCCATATACTATAGCTAATAGCTAAGTAACTTTATAAATGACTACTAAGGCTTTACCCGTTTTACCAAACGGGACTTCTTCTGGCTATTCTAGCTAGCTTAGGAGAAGGCTATATTAAAGGAGAACGTATAAAGCGGCTAGAAATGGACTGGTTTAGAACCTTTTAACCCTAAGGCTGTTTTAAGCCGCTACCGTACCGACTAGCCGCCTACGCCGGTGGAATCTCACAAGAGGCCTTCCTTAAGCGAATCGATAGGCTCAGCGCTTATACTAGCTAATTAGAGACGGATAAATCAGATAATACGCACTTGTTGTGAAATCTTGGTGTAGAAACGGATGCTAGAGCTTACTACTAAGTGGTAGGTAACAGAGACGGAAAATATACTACTACGGCACGAGAACACCGGCCTTAAGAGAGCTCTTAAGCACTAGCGGAAGCGCAGTGAACGTGCAAAGCCTATATTTAAGCAGTCCGCCATTAACGACGGCGGGGTAACGTTTTATTCTCCCTGTAAGATCTAGTAAGCTCGGCAGGCCCAAATTAATGAATAGACTACTAAGGATCACAAGCGGGCGCTTAAGGAAGATAAGAAGATACAACGGCAACTACAAAAGGAAGAAAAGAGGCAGTTAATTAAGTAACGGAAGGCCCAGCGGCTATAGGATAAAATAACACGGGAGCGTAAGGCGGAGGCCCGAAAGCTTGCTAATTTAGAGGCTAAGTAAGCTAAACAGGCAGTAAAGTAGCTTTAAGTTGATATAGTAAACGCTTGGAAGCTTTAAAGGCTTTAAAATAAGCCTACTTTGAAGCCTCTATTAGCTAAATTGAATACTACATAAAGTGGGCCAACTAATAGGCCTAAAACGGACGCTGGGCGGCAGCAGCGACAAAAGCAGCTCCTACACCGCTTTCGCGATTAAACTATATAGATATTCATTTTCGCAACCTTATAAAGGCTTCAACTACTAAATACTATGTTATTATATCAATTGGGTGGCCCAAAATAGCCTCATTTGTATCGTGATTTTGGTGCTGGAAACCGTGCATCGGTTGGCACCGTGCACGGCTTGGCACGGACTTCTATAAGCTAGGACCACCCCTAAGAAGAATTTTCTGTTTGGGGAAAGGGGGTAAAACGACAAATAAATCCACCTCTAGCTCGCTAGGNAGNNNGAATTANGTCTTANAAGTTNGNAAANCGATNGTTTTTGATGGTAAGATGGGTATGCGTAAGTTTNGAAGTGTGGCGCTACCTTTTAGTAAGGTTGCATGTGATATAAAAAGTTATATTATCTTCTTAGAGATAAGGTTAGTGTTATTTTAAGAGAAGTTATAGTTCCTATACAATCTTAGAGTAGGGATAGATTTAGCTCCTATCTCGCAGCTATAGGTTAGGATGCCTATTAAAATAGCTAGTAAATTGCCTAGGTGGTTAAATAGAAGGGAGTGCTACGTTAAGATTTTTAGGGGCGATAGAGAGTAGTAGAGAGCCTTTGCCTTTATAAAGGTAGGGAATAATAGTAACGTATTAGGCAGGTCCTAGGCGTATAATTAAAGTTAATACTATTATTAGGCTAGACTCTACGTTATAAAGTTTACCTTACTATTCCTAGGCGTAAGCTTTGGATAATATTGTATAATCTTTACTATACTTTAAGCACTTATACGGGTATTTGCAAGCTATATTATTCTAGCCTTTACTATTAAACTTATAGTAGGTATTAGAGGTATAGGAGGTATCTAACCTAGGTCTCTTTAAGGCGGCGAAGCCGATAGTACTAGATATTATAAGGTATAGCGCTATATACTAGGCTTGTTACAGTAACTTAGTTAATTAAGGCATAAGCGCTGTAGAATGTATACAAGCCTGTATAATTGGTAGTCTATGGACCCGGATATTGAGATAAGGAGCAGAAGGTGGAAAAGGACATATCTATATACATATGCTAAGGCTCAAGCGAGCCCCCTAACTAGATCCGTTACGGAGCCGTAACATTACCCCCCCCCTTCAAAAAAGCTTGCCCTTAAGCTTTATCCTTAGGTGCTTGTCTTCTACCTCTTGTACAGTTGTAGTTATTTGCTGCAGGTGGGGCAGCAGTAGTCGATAAGATGCTGTAGGCAGAGCAGCGAGGGTTAATCATAGTGCTGCGGGCGTAGCAGCAGAAGTCAATTGTGGTACTGTAGGCAGGAGCAGTAGTGGTTAAATTAAGGTTTAGCTGCATGCAGGAGCAGCTGTGTTTGGGTAGTAGTACGGTACTAGCGGCGGTAACGATAGTGGTTAAGCACAGAGCTCGTCTATCGGTTGTCTTGTGATAGCAGGTCGAACGTAGGGCTCGGGCTATCGATTGGTCAAGTAATTGTAGGCGTAGAGGCACGATTATTGTCTCGTTGACTGTGGCAGGGCAGTCGTTTGTTGTAGCAGTACGATGCAAGCGGAAGTCGTGGATCGCAGGCGTAACGGCACGATCGTACGGTCAATGGGACTGTAGGCGTATCGGCACAGTTGTAGTCAGGTCGTAGTAGCAGGCGTATCGGCGCTACTATTGTCGAGTATATGGATCATATGCATATCGGCACGATCGGTAGTTAATAGCAGAGTGATGCCAGCGTCGGTAGTCCTAGTGATTTCGTTCCTTAAAGCTCGTATTACTTAGTATCAGTTAGGGTCGTTTATCGCAGCCAGTGCATAGCACTAGTCTTAGTATCAACCGATTTCGTTCCTCACAGTATACGTGGCTTAGTATCTGTTAAAAAGGACTATTTAGGTAGCAGTACGCTGCGAGCGTCCGTAGACGTACGGTCGGTCGGTCAGTCGGTAGGTAGGTGTACGCGTTCGGTTGGCGGATATACGCGTTATCCTAGGACCTTTGTCGTTGTCGATCGAGTTCGTACGGTCGGAAAGAGGTTACTACCTGGCACGTGCTTCCCTATAGCATAGGCGGCCGTTAGGTAGAGAGAAGGGGAAAAAAATAAGAGAATAAAAACATAAGCATAAGGGTGCCTGCACAGTGTAGGGATTCTATACCCAGCTACCATAGGACTTTAATAACAATGATAATAACGATAATAATGATAATAATAATGAGCCCAACCCTTTATACGGAATGGGGGGCCTTGCTTTATTATAGGAGTATATATCTCCTTCCTTTCCTTTCCTTTGCTTGCTAGTATAGGGCTCCATTTACCCGTCTACCACCCTAGGCTATAGGACTTCTTTAGCCTGGGATATAACAGCCTGCGATTGGTTAAGGGATCTTAATATAATATTACAGCGACTTAGTTAATTAAGGCATAAGCGCCGTAGAACGTATGCAAGCCTATATAATTGGTAGTCTATAGACCCGGATATTAAGATAAGGAGCGGAACGTGGAAAAGGACACGTCTATATACATATGCCAAGGCTTAAGCGAGCCCCCTAACTAGATCCGTTACGGAGCCGTAATAAGGCTAGCATTTACTAATTAACGGGCTTTAGTTAGCTATTAGTTATTATAAAGGTATAATAGTTAAGTGCTAAATTAAGTATATAACCTACCTAAATATACTAGTATGGTGGGCCATACGCACCAAACCGCCAACGCCCGAAATCCGAAAATTTCAAAACATCAAATTCTTAGTCTTGATCTTGCAAAAGCTCTACCTAAAGCTCTATATAAAGCTCTACTTAAAGTTTTATACGGAGCTCTAAGGCTCTTTTAATATACAGTATTAATATACTAGGAAGTCTCTAAGAACGCTCGCACGAACGCCTATACGAACGCCTATACGAATATCTATACAAACGTCTCTACGAACGTCTCTACGAACGCCTCTACGAACGCCTCTACGAACGCCTTTGCGGTCGTCTCTACGAACACCTTAATAAACAGACGCCTGCACAAAGCTCTATAAAAGGGGGGGTTAAGGGAGGCTCTGCGTACAAAGGCTTTGCGTATAGAGGCTCTACGTACGGAGGCCCTACACGACGCTTTGCACGATGCTCTGCATCGAAGATTCTACATTAAAGACTCTACGTACAAAGGCTCTGCGTATAGAGGCTCTACATACGGAAGCTCTGTACAACGCTCTGCACAATACTCTGCATCGAAGACTCTGTATTAAAGACTTTGTGTATAAAGGCTCTGCGTATAGAGGCTCTACCTACGGAGACTCTGCGCGACGCTTTGCACGACACTCTATATATAAAGACTCTGCATATAAAGGCTCTGCGTACGTAGCTTTATATAAAGCCTCTATATGCAGAGCCTCCGTAAGCCGAGCCTCTATACGCAGAGTCTCTATACGTAAAGCCTTTGTATATAGAGCCTTTATATACAGAGCCTTTATACACAGAGCCTATATACGCAGAGCCTCTATATATAGAGCCTTTATACGCAGAGCCTCCATACGCAGAGTCTTATACGCAGAGCCTCCAAACGCAAAGCCTCTGTACGTAGAGTCTTTAATATAGAGTATTATGCAGAGCGTTGTGCAGAGTGTTATACAGAGCTTCTATACATAGAGCCCTTATACGCAAAGTCTTTAGTATAGAGTCTTTAATGTAAAGCGTCGTGTAGAGCGTTATGCAGAGTATTATGCAGTGCCTCCGTATATAGGGCCTCTATACGCAAAGCCTTTGTCTACAGAATCTTTTTATACATAGAGTCTTTAATGTAGAGCGTTATATAGAGCCTATATATAGAGCCTTTATATACAGAGCCTTTATACACAGAGCCTCTATACGTAGAGCCTTTATATATAAAGCCTCCTTATATAAAGTCCCTAATATAGAGCCCCGCGTAGAGCCTTATATAGAGCCTTATGCAAAGCACCTATATATAGAGCCTTTATATATAGAGCCTCCGTATAAAGCTCTATGTAAAGCTCTATATATAGTCGCTTTAGAAAAGGATAATTAAATATTAGAAATTATAATTAATAATAGCAATTTACTAAATCCTTACCTATTTAAATTATTTTTCTATACTTACGTATAATACTACTTATCCTCTATACTATATTACTATCTTTTATTTTTTAAAGGCTATTTAAAGCCTATACTTTTTCTTATTTTAGTTAGCGCTATAATATATAATAATAATAATTTATCGCTTAACGTCTAATTCGGATCTCTATTAGGCCCACGCGGACTACTCCTTATATACATATAGGGAGAAAACTCTATTTAAGAAAACCCTATAATCTATCTCCCTACCTTTTAGGACTCGCCTATAAGGCGCCTATGGGGCGCCTATAAGTTACCTATAGTGCTCCTACTACCTTACTTTTTAACCTTCTTAGGAACCACTGCTGCCGTAACAAGCCTACGGACGTGCTAGTATCGTATACTTTACTCTACTACTGTAGAGTTATTAGGGGGCGCCCGTTGCTTGCCCTCCCCGCCCTCTATTACTATTTCCCTTGCAACCTAAAACTGGTTTAGTATATTTTAGCTAATAAGCCACTAGGTAACCGCCTTAAGGCCTTTTTATATTAAGAGTAGTATATTATAGTTCTCTATGCTAGCTACTAAGAGTATTACTTTTTAGTTAGTATGTAAGGGGTATAATAGTATTACGTATTTTAGTGTCTGTTTTAGCCAGCCATATTTATATCTTAGGCTACCTACTAGGACACCTACCTAGTAGAGCCAGTCTTTTAGTCCTATTATTCCTGTTCTTAAGAGTGTTACTATTATATTTTCTGCCTTTATTAGGCCTTCTTAGAGCCCTAGAGTGTTTACCCCCTATAGCGTTAACTATGCTATAGCTTAGGTTCCTCTTGCCTTAGTTAGCCTCTGTGCCTTTAACTTCTATATACCTTTCTAGCATTGGTCTAACTAGTATTATATTATAGTGAATAGTTTCCTAGTATTCTTTAATGCTCTACTTTAGCTCCTTTCTCTTTCTTACTGTTACTTTACTAGCCTCTTACGCGTTTCCCTTCCTCTTCTATATAAGCCTAGGCCCTAAAGCAGCACTATTCTTCTTCTGCTTTCTTTACTTATTTCTTTAATTTATCTTCCCTACTTTAGGGTTATTGGTTTATTCTCCTATAGGGCGCCCTAAGGTCCCTCTATAGTTTATTTAGGCGTGTTTTAATATACTTTATAATATTAGAGTTGCGTTTATTTTACGCCCTTTATATTGCGGCGGCTTTAATATATAGTTATAGGGGGGGAATATTGGCTTCCTTCTTAAGTAGTGCTATAGCCGTTCACTTATATGCGCCTATTATACTCTAGAGGTAGGCTATTTAGACCTTTTAGAGTGGTTTAAGGAGTAACTTAGGGGGGCCTTTTTTAGATTCTCTAATAGCCCAAATACTAGACCTATATATTATGGTTAGCTAGATAACTGCTATATATAGTAGGCGTGACCTCTAAAAGCATGGACCCTATATAGAATTAATGATCCTAGATAATGCGATATACTATACTTAGCCCTTATAGGCCGCTTACGCCGTATATACGCTCCACCGGAGCTTACTATCTACCTATACTCCTAATACCCTTAGGCCCTAAACTAGTTAACCCCTAAAGCCTTAAATGCGAATTATATACTAGAGATCTATAGATTAGTTACGTTTTCTTATAAAATAGATTAGCTAGTATTTCTTTAGTAAGAATTAGACTCTATATCGTCTTGCCTATTCTATATAGGTATTATAAGCTTTCTCTAGTATTTTGCAATTCTTTGTGGCTATTAGCCCGTATATAATTAGGTTTATATTATTAATAAAGCCTATCCCCTAGGTCGCCCCTTNNTTAAAGNAGTTAAGTANGTTGCTTATAAAGAAAAGNAAGAGTATAGGNNANAGGGGTAATNCTTATAGTATTCCTGTTNNAACTATAATAGGGGGGCTCTAGTATCCGCTAAAGACTAGTAATATTTCTTTCTAACCTATAAACCCTTAAATAAATTATATAATCTATTTTAGGAAGCCTTTTACCCTAAGGATGTATAGGAGATGCTTATAGGGTACGTTATTATAGGCGCCACTAATATTTAGGCTAAGTATTAATACTATAAAGTCCCTTCGCATTGCCTATATAGATTTAATGGTAGTAGCGAGTAGCGTAAGTACTAATAGTGTTAAGCGGTTCTTTTTTGCCCCTATTTAGCTCTATAGTAATAGGGTGTGTTCCTTAGCCGTATCTACTATATAGTCCGCTATTACCTTTTCTAAGATCTTGCTAAGGGTATTTTCTAAGGTAATAGGGCAGTAGCTTCCTAGGATTAAGTAATCTACTTTACCTTCTTTTTATAGGATAACCGTTGTTATAGATCTTCCAAGTTATGGGTAGTAGCCTATAGTAAAGCATGCTCTAGCTATATCTATAAGCTAGGGTACTATAAGTGGTCTATAGGTTTTTAGGGCCTTATTTAGAATCCTATTTAGTCCTAGTACTATATTATTTAAAAGGCGGCCAATAGTTCTGGCTATTTCCTTTATTATTATATATTATAGGACACCCCCATAATACCTTACACACGTCCACCTATTTCTACTAACTTAGCAATTAGAGACTAACCGTAAAATGGCAATCTAACGGCAATCTAGCGGCAATCTACGGCATTCTGCTATATTCTGCCAAGTTGTACTAAATTCTGCTAAGTTCTGCCAGGACTACAACCTAAACTCTATTCTGCCCTATATACATATTAACTAAGTAACTAAGTTAACAATATATGCCCTTTCTTCCCGATCTCCTACCTTCTCTCCTTATATAACGTCTTAACCTTATTATACAGTTTATATATATAGCTTAATAATATCTACTTTGTTATATATTATTACTACTTATACTTACTCCGTAATACTACGTTATATTAACCACTTATACTACTACCCGAAATGGAAAACGCACTTAAAGCCCCCGTAACAGCTGCCGATATTATATCTATCCTCTAAAAATAAATAGCAAGTATATAGAAGTCCTTTATAGAGGCCCTTAAACAATAATAAGTTACCCTAACTTAATAATAAGCCGAATAAGAAGTACGGCATTAGAAAACAATGGAAGCCCTCTAAGAAGAAGTCCGTACCCTTAAGATGCCTACGCTAGAACCCTAAGACCGAACACTATCTCTAGAGATAAACACGCGAAACGCGAGTCCTAAACCTATAGCAGCTATTTACCCTAAACCAACTACCGCACCGTAATAATCCAAGCGGTTACCCGACCCCCTAGTATTTATTAGTAAACGATAAAAGCTCTAATTATTCCTAAGCTAGCTAAAAAATAAGCTAACTAGTAACGCTAACTATTACTTAACCGAAGCTAACTAACTCTATTACGCCCTAAGTCGACTAGGAGGAAAGGCAGCTAACCTTATTAAACCTCTTTAGCCAACCTCAGTATAAAGCCTAGTTGTACTTCTTAAAGCCTTATATAGTAACCTAAACCGCCAAGCTACTGCCTAGAGAAAGGTAAACTATATAGCTTAAGGAACGAAAAGTTTCCTAGTATACTTTTCTAAATTTAACCATTACGCAAGGGAAACAGGCTAAAACGACTCCGCACTAATTAATAGCCTTATTAAATCTTTAAGCCCTAAACTAAAAACCTCCCTAATAGGCGTAGACCTATTAGGAGCCCTTAATACCTATATAAACGTTGTTAATAAACGGTATAATAATATACTACGCCTAATACCGAAATACGCCCCTTAATATAATACGACAGCCCTATAAACGTCTACTAAGTTATCTTAGCCTAAGCACCCTAACGCCATAGATATTAACACTAGAACCCTAAAGTACGCCCCACTAGGGTCCTCTAAATGAGAAAGACGCATTAAGCTAGGCCTTTGCTTTAAGTACGGAAATAAGGACTACATCTTAAAATATTATCTCGTCCCCTTATCTACGCCCTAAAACGATTTACAAACGGCTAATACTAGCAACCGTTTACCGCATCGATCTTCCGGTTACCGTCCCCGATCTTTACCTAGTTCTAGCCCTATATCTAGCAAGCACCATTTATAAGGATAAAGCTACAGCTAACGTCCTATAAGAACCCCACCCTAATTGCCTCTAAAAGGAAGGTCCTAGAGCTAAGTTGCTTTTTAGGACGGCTCTACTATAGGATCTCATTAAACGCATTTAACGTTATAAACTCCAACTCTTAGAACCGTAGCATAACTATTAACTACCGTCTTTAGTAGAATAGTTAATAGGATAACGCTTAAATCCTAATTAACATAGGAGCTAGCGGCATAGGATTTATTAATAAGATCTTTATATAAGATAATGGTTTTACCCTAACCCCCCTTAACCGGCACATTAACGTATTTGGATTTAATGGTAAACGTACTATCTTAGGCCGTATTACCTATGTAGTATTTTTAAGACTCCAATACCTAAACCACAAAGAATTAATTAAACTTTTTGTTACTACCCTAGGTTACTTAGTAATCCTTAAACAACCCTAGATAAAGCTATATAAGGTAACTATTAATTAGGACAACCTTAAGCTTCTATTTACTACCTCCTATTACAAGTAGAAGTGCCTTATAACTCGCTGCTTAGACCTAAAACTAAAATCTAAAAAACCTACCAGAATCCACCAGTCTAAAATTTCCACGACTATCTACCCTACGCCTAAAGAATCTACCAGATTCTACTAACCTAGGAATTCCACCAAATTCCACTAACGTAAGATTTTGTAAGGGATATTATTGCGAACACCTTGGGTTGCCCTTAGGACAACCCCTAAACGCCCCTTGGATAGTTGCCGGTTACGTGCTAAAGGCACGTACCAGTAGTATATAGTCCCCATAATCCTAGAGGCCTTACCTCCTTAAGAATTCATCTCTCTCACTAATCTATCCTGTTCCACAATCGTGTCCTTATAGCCCCCTATCTATAAGATCCCCTTATATTTAAATCCTTTCTACTCTTTTTAGAAGGGTAGTCGGCTTTAAGAACCAGATTATTTATTTATATCTTTTGTTTATAACCACTATCCTCTTTTAAAAATCTCGCGATAACCTAAACGGAAACTCCATAGATATTTTATAGAAAGCCGTTGCGTAAAGGCAGGAAGGTCCCTCTAATAGTAAGAGATTGTAATAATATAACCCTCTAGGCAAGACGGCTAAACGAGCCCTAATACCTAAATGCTCTAGGAGCTTAAAGACTCTTATATACCTACGGTTACCGCTAAGGAAAATATAGACACCCTCTATAACGGTTATAACGCTGCTAAAAAGTAACCGGAACCCCTCTAGCCCTACCTAGGCCAATTAGAAGATTAAGCGCTAGAGGCAACCCTAAGATCTTCCCTTAAGCCAGAAATGCTAGAGGAATATACTAACGCGTCTAACCAGGGACCCAACCAGAACCCTCCCGGAAGACTACCAGCCTATAATTAGTATAGTGGCGGTATATAGACTGCTTATAAGCTAAGCGGGCCTACCCCTTTAGGAAACTAAACCTAAACACTAACTTAAGACCTAAGGCTTATTAGGAAACCCGCACTAGCTACTAGTGCTAATACTACCTCTATAGTAGGAGCTTCCCCAGGCCTAAGTTTAGAAGGTTAAGAGCCCTATACAAATCTCCTTTAAGACGGATATTAGGAAGCTGTCGCAAGGCTCTCAGAAGCCATATAGGAGGAAGCCACTAATAAATATATTAGAACCCTCTAAGGGCAAATCTAGATCTAATAGGGTTTAATCTAAGCTAGGTAAATTCTTTTATAACCTAGTTAAGGCTAAGGGCTTCCTGGGGGCTACCTAGTACCTACCTAAGGAGGTATAGAAGACTTAGAGAGGTACTTACGTAATAAACGAAAAAAGGATATAGACTAACTAGTTAAGGCCTTTAGTAGTCTAGAACTTTGTTATAAACCTAACGCCTAACAGCTAGATAATTAGGTTCGCGAGGTGGATAACTTCTTTAAGATGCTAATAATACGAGATAATACCAAAGAGCGTACACGCTGGATTATTAGTAAGATTAAAGACCGATTACTAAACTAGATTGCGCTTAATCAACTTAATAAAGAGCAAATTATAATATAGCTATAGCTATAGACCTTCCTAAAGGGTTAGACCTAAGATCCGTATATTATATAATATGACAATATAGAACAATTCTAGAATGGTACGCAGCTGGACTATTAAGACTTCCGCCAGTTTATAAACTTTGTGGAAACTTATGCTTAATAGATGGATCCAAAACCCTTTAAAAACAAGGATAGCAGCGTCTATAAGAAGGAGAAGATCGGATTTATCTAGGCTAGAATTAAGCTAGTAATTTGTGATAAAATAAAGCGCATAGGAGCCCTACCGCGGATTACCGTATATGCGGATTTTAAACGAGCGGTTCTAAACGCTAAGGATGCGGTAAGGAACTAGACCTTTTCTAGTAGGAAGCTAGGGGGTTACTAGAAGCGTAGGTACTTTAGTAGTAATATAGGGCAGACCTAACCTTTAAAGAAGCCGTTTTTAAAAAGAACTTCGGAAGGGTTAAAGTTAGGAACCTTAAATAACGGAAAAGACTCCTAGGGTTAACCTAATACCTATCTGGCACCTTTACGGGAACACTTTAAGAAGTTAAGAGAAAACTCCGGAGGCAGATCCTATTAGAAAAATAAATAGGGCGACAACCGCACTAATAATCTAAAAAAAGAAAAGCCCTAGTCGCGGACCTCTCCTGGCTATAACTAGGGCAAGATATAAAAGAAGAGACTCTCCGTATTGCTATTAAGCTAGAAATAACACTCCCTATAGGTAAGGTATAATAGTTCTAAGCACTATACAATAGTGGCGCCGAAATTAATCTTATACAATATAATTTGGTAAAAGAGTATAAACTTATCTTATTGTAAAGGTAGTGGAAACCTATTATAGGCTTCTTAGATAAGTATCGGATTAAGCTATATAGTGCCCATAAGCTTATAGTGTTAGTGGCTAATATACACAACCGCACTAAGGTAGTTAGCCCGCAATCCTTCTAGGCGGCTAACTTTATAGGTTATAACCTTATCCTTAGATACCCTTAGCTTATAAAAGCAGATCCTAAAATACGCTTTAAGACTAGAGCCTTTAAATAGTGGAACGATAAAGATTTAGAAGGGCGTATATTACTAATAAGCCTAAAGGATATCCTAGAGAATATAGCCCTAGGTAAAATAGTATACGCTCTATACCTAAAGGAGTATCGGATCTAACCCTTATTTAATAATAAAATAGGTATAGAGCTTAGTATAGGTAATAACCCCTCTATAACGGAGACCCTATAGGGAACTACTAAATAGGTCGCGGAGACATTATAGGGAGGCGGCGATCTTAAGGATCTTATAAGATACTTTAACCGCTATAGGTTACTCTAGCTTAAACAATATACGGAGAGTATACTATAGCACCTTAAACGCTACGTTAAGAAGTTCCCTACCCTCTACTAGCTACTATATAAAACGGTTTAACGTACGGTGGCAACTATATACGAGTAACTACTATAGCGCATAATACTGCCCGCAAGCATTCTAAGGGAGCTTTAAGACCTACCCGACAATAACGCGGAGGACAAACACAACCCCAATTTGTTAAATATTCTAGCAGGCCTAAGGGACTTACTAAGGGTATTTTCGGGCAGGAGAGCAAAAGTTTTACCGTAGAACTTAGAGTACGATTATATAATTAATCTAGAAGAAGGTAAATAACCGCTAAACCTTTCTATCTACAACCTCTCGCGTAAAGAGCTTAAGATCCTACAGGAGTACCTTAATAGGTCACTAGAAAAGGGGTAGATCTAGCCTAGTAAGTCGCCGTTAAGCGCACCAATCCTCTTTATCCTAAAACCAGATGGAACCATAAGGCTATGCGTAGACTATTATGGTCTTAATAAGATTACAATTAAGAACCGTTACCTACTACTACTAGTTAGTAAAATGCTAGATTAACTATCTAGGGTAAAGATCTTTATAAAGCTAGATCTATAAGACGCCTATTATAGGCTCTGTATTAAAGAAGGGGATAAGTAAAAGACCGCTTTTAAGACCTAATACGGCCACTTTAAGTATTTGGTGATGCCTTTTAGGCTAGCTAATGCGCCTACAATATTCCAATCGTATATTTATAGAGCCTTAGGGGGATTAGTTAACCGCATATATGTTATTTATTTAGATAACATCTTAATCTACTTAGAAGATAAGGATTAACACAAGTAATATGTCCGCGAAGTGCTGGAATATTTAGATAATTAAGGCCTCTACGCTAAGGCGTTAAAGTATATCTTTAATACTAAGCAGGTTAAGTTCCTAGGTTATATTATAACGCCTATAGGTGTAGTTATAGACCTAATACGGGTGTAGACGATTTAGGAGTGGCCGGAGCTAGAAAGCTACCGGGATGTTTAAGTGTTCCTAGGCTTCGCCAATTTCTATAGGCGCTTTATCTATAACTACTCGGACATTACCTAATACCTATTTAACTATATTGCGGAAGCTTCCTAAGACCTAACCTAAGGAGTAAAAAGCTTAAAGGCGGTAAGGAAGAAAACTAAGAAGGGACTAACTAAATAGTATAAGCCATAGTTATGGCCCGGAAAGGTTTAAAAGGCCTTTTAGGAACTTCGCGTAAAGTTTATAGAAGCTCTATTGCTACGGCATTTTAACCTAGATTAGCTATTAATGATAATTACTAATGTATTAAATTTTACCCTTACTAGTATCCTACTATAACCTAATAGGCATCCGGACGCTACCCAGCTCCATTAAAGACTAGTAGCATTTTATAGCAGAAAATTCTAGGGACCTAAAGTTAGGTATTATACCCACAATAAGGAACTGCTGGCTATAGTTAACTACTTTAAACAGTGGCGACACTACCTTAAGTACGCGAGCTATACCACTCGTGTACTCTTAGATTACTATAATCTACGCTACTTTATAACTATAAAGGAGCTTATACCTTAATAGGCTAGATAGGTAGAGGAGCTTACGTAGTTTAATTTTAAGATTAAATATAAGCTAGGGGAAAACAACCCTGCTAATAGACCGTTATAACGGCTAGACTATACTAAAGGCTATAAAACGGGAGAAGGAAAACAGATAATAGATATCTTACTCCCTATATTGCAGAACAAGCTCTAGGTATAAGATGCTTAAGTATCTACAGCTCTATACACTAAGTCTTAGGCGGTATAAGCCTTATTAGTTTCCACTAACGTTCTAGCTAGTACCCAGTCTGTTAATAATAAGGGTCCGAATATACCTAGATAGGACGTCCCTAATACATTCTTAGAACCTAGTAATATACTATCTCTAA
Organism: Cenococcum geophilum 1.58; assembly: GCF_001692895.1. Taxonomy (NCBI): domain Eukaryota; kingdom Fungi; phylum Ascomycota; class Dothideomycetes; order Gloniales; family Gloniaceae; genus Cenococcum; species Cenococcum geophilum. Next base: position 782,758 of record NW_027137581.1, on the reverse strand, counting down.
TTACTAAGCTATCCCCTTAAATAAATAGTAAAGCTATAGAGTAATCGGAACTCGGAGCCCTATAACAACTAAAGGACTTTAACCTCGTAGCGGCCTTCCTAATATACGCGCATCAAAGAGTTATAAGATCTATAGTACCATCTAGTCTTGTACTTAGAGCAGTATAGGACAAAACAGCTTTTACCTAGGAACCATTTAAAGGGTTAATGGATCTTATCCGCGAGGTATAACGGAGGGACGCTTCCTATACTATTCTTAATGCGGAAGTAAACCGGAAACGTAACGGAAAGAAAGCTGCTAGGCGCTACTATTGGGAACTAGACCCAATAGGCCTACTACGTAAAGGTAGTAAGGTTTAGGTACTATAAGAAGTAAATCTACAACAGAAGATTCTTATAAAGAATTATAATAATCCCCTAGGCGGCTATTATGGTTAAGTAAAAATAGTAAAATTACTTTAGCGTAAATACTATTAGCTAAGGCTTAAGCAGGAAGCAAAGGAGTATATTAGCTATTATAAGAAGTATTAAGTATATAAGATCCATAGGCATAAGCTATAGGGTCTACTTAAATTAGTTCCCCCCGCTAGTAAGCTATAGCGATATTACGCTATAGACTTTATTATAGATCTCTCGCTATCTAAAGATGGCTAAGGATAAACATACGATTTGGTCCTTGTACTTATTAATAGGTTTTTAAAGTACGTCTAATACCTTCCTGTTAATAAGACGATTAACGTATAAGCGCTTACTAACCTAATTAAGGAGAAATGCTTTCTTAAAGTAGATTAGCCACACTCTATTATTACTAATAGGGGCAGTGTCTTTATAAGTTAGTACTGGTTGGATTTATGCTTCCATTTAAAGATAGACCACTATTATAGTACGGCTTTTTACCTATAGACGGATAGGCAAACGGAACGCTAGACCTAGGAACTAGAGTCTTACCTACGGATATATTTAAACTACTAGCAAGATAACTAGTGCGAGCTACTTCCGTACGCGGAGTATGCTTATAATTTAAAGCAATATGTATTATATAAGTATACACCAATCCAAATTACCTATAGCGTTTAACTATTTGGGTTTAATAGTATACCTAATAATTACTAGCTAAGGCCGTATAATTAGTTATAGAATCCTACCGGGAAGTTTAAGGACATCTACTAGAGAGTATAAGGATACCTCTAAGAATAGGAGGAGTAATAGAAGTATGTAAAGTAGAGCCTATAAGATGCCTAAGAGTAGTAAAGACTTTAGTATAACCGTAAGTACTAAAATAAGCATTTCGGAGTAGGCGATAAGGTTCTATTACGTTTAACGAATATTAAGACCCATTAACTATTAAAGAAGCTTAATATAAGATACCTAGGTCCCTTCTAAGTTAAGGAACGAATTAGTAAGCTAGCCTATTGTCTCCAGCTACCCCTATTTATGGCCTATATATATTTAGTATTTTACGTAAACCTACTAGAGCTATAGCATAGACTATTGCTAGAAAAGAACTTCCGTCTAGGCCCAATTAAACACCCTAAGGTAGTAGGCGAGCGGTATGAGGTTAAAGCTATACTACGCTATAAGTCTGTTAAGAACAAGCTTTAATTTAAAGTTAAATAGCTAGGCTGGCCCGCTAAGGACTCTATATAGGAATCAGAGGATTACCTTAATTATTACGAAGATATTCTAAAAGAATATTAGGACTAAGGTCTATAATCTATAAGTCGCAGAAAGCGCTTTAATACTACGGTGTTATCGCGACCTAGGAAGAAAGCTCGCGAAAAGAGTAAATAGGTTAAATTGGATATGGAACGGATAGGCTCCGGAAACTATAGGGATAGGGCTACGGCCTAAGGTAGGATAGGTCCTTAGCCTTTCTACGTATATAGCATAGAGTTAATAGGGCATTTTGCTAGAATTGTATTCCTATTTATTAATCTATACTAGGAATATTATTTCTAGGGCTTTTAAGCCCTTTCTAAAAGCCTTATAAGGCCTTCCCGAGTACCTAATTAAGGTTCTTAATTGCTACTATATATAAGAACGAATCCTAAAAGTCTAAACCATAAATGCCCAATCTGAAAAGCCACTACGCCTTATTATTATTAAGAGTAGGATTAGTGTCTATTAGGCTACTAAGTAATAGCTAACGAGAATGGGATCTAGATGCTTTAGTAGGCGTACGAGTAGGTATGAAAATAGGGGTAGGACGATAAGGTATAGCTGGAGCAGAGACTCTTAAACGCTTAATACTAATATTAGGTCCAAACCAATACTAACGAAGCTCTTAGGGAGTAAGCTTATAGTTAATAAAGATACGCTTAAGCCTAGAATAAATAGAGACGTTAGCTGGCTAGTATAGTCTAGAACTACCAAGACCTTACTACGGCAACTATTAGTTACCTATCTACTAGGTATCTAAAGGGTAACCTACCTAATACTGTATTATATTATGCTCTTTTAAAACTTAACGCGTATACACAAACTCCTTTCTGTAGTAGATAGCAACCTTCTTCTTATTACCCCCATTACGCACCCTATCCTTAGTATACTAACCTTACTCTTATATTAGGCGTTGCTAGCTAGCTTACTGGGAATTATAGGCAGTGTAGATGGCCGTGGCATAGTCTTAAATTTAGTTAAGTTGTTTAGTATTTACGCTGGAATAAGAGAGAGCCCGGGCGATATAGTAGTTAAGGATATTAAAGGAACGTCGCCACTTAGGCCTAGGCTATTAAAGCTTAAAGTTAGTAATAGAAATCTATTAAGGATAGAAAAACTTACCTTAACGTAACTGCCGCTCTTAGTACGCATGTATTAATTATAAGGACTAAAGGTATTAAATTTAATATATTGCGTCTTATTATAAGCCTCTAGAATCCTATTATTAGATTTCTGGTTTTTTAAAGATGTATAGGTAAAATTATTTAGGTAGGACTAGTACTAGTTATAGGTTAGTAGGGGTTGGGGTTTTATATATAAAGGTAGGGCTAGGATACGCTGTGGAATTTACTTAAAAGAGCAGTTAGTAGGAGAATAAAGAGGCATATTGAATTAATAATAGAAAAAAAGAAAATCTTAATAATATATTAAAGATACGTCTAAATTAGACGAAGGTTAATAATGGGAAGTAAGGTGTTAAGGAAAAGGATTAAGCTCGATAAGTAAAGTGTCTTTATACTTTACCATCTAGTATTCTTCCGGTAAATAGCCGCAACCTTGCTAATATAACTCCGTTATAATAGCGTTATTTAGAAGGAAGGAAACACGCGTATAAGTTATTTAACTATTACTTCCTTATAAAAACTGACTACGTGGCCGGGGGAAGGTAATTAAGACGTCAAATTAAAGACGTATATGGGTTAAATTAGACCTAAAACGATACTATAGTATTAAAGAATAACGTTATAGACGTTCTTAACTATTGTATAATAGCTATAATCGCTATCGCGAAATGTCCCTGTTTACTAGGTAGTAGAGCTATGCCAAATATATAGTATAGGACCACTAGATTTAAAAGCATATACACTAAATCTTAAGAGATAAGTCTTTTTAACTAACTAATTAATACCTTAACCGCATTTAATAGCCTAAGGGCAAACGCGGGAGCAATGCGTTAGTGACGTAGAGGATTATAAGAAAAGGATTATAAGAAAGAATTATAGACCATATTTTAGTAGTTAAAGATAACGGCAAGCCAAGGCTTTATACATTAAATCCTATACTAAAAGGTTCTACGGAACTATACTAGAACACCAAATTGCCTATAATACTTATAATTAATTACAGACTAGCATAAAGGCTTAGAAGCAGAGTTGCATAAAAATCCCTATGTTAGCCTAGGTAGTCACCAGTACGCTTCCGGTAGGCTTTTAATAGGTCTCCTAGTAATCCTTACGTCTTTTCTCCAGTTATATTTTTTCCTTATTAAGGTTTTTTAGGAGTTTAAAGCAGGGGTTAGATAGATAGATAATATATAGCGGTATACCAATACCTCTTTAATATCTCTCCGAACCTCTTCCGGGACGAGCCCTTATAATCTCCCTACCGTAAGGTAATGGCGATTGGGGGCTAACTATAAGAAGGGGGGGGGGTAATATAAGGGATATTATTGCGGATACCTTAGGTTGCCCTTAAGATAACCCCTAAACGCCCCTTAAATAGTTGCCGGTTATGTGCCGGAGGCATATACCCGTAGTATATAGTCCCCACAATCCCAGAGGCCTTACCTCCTTAAGGATTTGTCTCTCTTACTAATCTATCCTATTCCACAATTGTGTCCTTATAGCCCCCTGTCTATAAGATCCCCTTATAGATTTCCACTAATATCTATTAAGGATCTAAAAATTCCACTAAACCCCACGAATAGACCCTAAGTACTACACCGCCCTAAGCTAAGTAGAAGCTTAAGCTTAATATACAAAAATACTAAAAGGACTGGTATTCTACTATAAAAAGGATTTTTAAAGAACCCAAACCTAAATCTAATACTAACTCCGTATTTAATACTAAACCTAAACCTAAGTAAGAAACTATAAGTAATCCGAGCGAGCTCGGCACCCTAGATATTTGTATAATTGGAGCTACCCTATTAGCGCAACTTATTAAGAAACCTAAGTATACAATCTTTGCTATTATAATAACTAATATTAAGAAGGCCTTAGTATTAAGGAAGCATACTAACCCTGCTATAAAGGTACCAATAGAGTATTATTATCGCCTAGATACGTTCTTATAAAAGGAAGCTAATAAGCTACCAGAACACTAACTATACGACTATAAGATTATACTTAAAGAAGGAAAGTAGCCTGGATTTAGACCCTTATATAGAATGTCCTAAAATAAACTCTAAGTGCTATAAAAGTATTTAGACGAGAACCTAAGCAAAGGATTTATTAGAGCAAGCTCGTCGCCTATAGCTATACTAGTGATCTTTATTAAGAAACCTAGCGGCGGTCTACGCTTTTATATAAACTACTAAGCTCTTAACGCCGTTACCGTTAAGAACTAATACCCAATCCCATTAATATAAGAGACGCTAAACTAACTAAGTAAGGCTCATTACTACACAAAGCTTAATATTATCTCTACATTTAACCGTCTCTGTATTATAAAAGGGGATGAATAGCTTACTATATTTCGTACCCGATATGGACTATTTAAATACTTAGTAATACCCTTTAGCCTCGCAAACGCTCTGAGCTCGTTTTAACATTATATAAATAACACCCTACGCCCCTACCTAGATATCTTCTATACTGCTTATATTAACAACATCCTAATATACAGTAATAACCTAACCAAATATTGGAAATACGTTAACCTTGTCCTATAAGCCCTATATAAAGCTAGTCTATAATTAGATATAGATAAATGCGAGTTTTATAAAACGGAAGTTCTATACCTTAAACTCTTTATTTTTATAAACGGTATACAAATAGACTTAAAGAAAGTTGAAGTAATTATAAACTGGTAAGAACCTAAGAACGTTAAGGACGTAAGAGCCTTTATAGGATTCGCTAATTTCTACTAACGGTTTATTAACAACTTCTCCGCCCTAGTTTTACCCCTTATAGCTCTAACCTAAAAGGATAAAGTCTTTATCTTTAACAAGGAATGTAAGAAGGCCTTTACCTATCTAAAGGTTATATTTACTACTACGCCTATACTCTAATACTTTAACCTAAACTAAATAAGTGTTATAAAAGCCGACTTATCTAACTACGTTACTAGAGGCATCCTGTCTTAATATAATAAGGATGGAGTATTACACCCTATAGTATACTTCTTAAAACAACTAAGCCCAGCTAAATATAACTACGAGATCTATAATAAGGAATTGTTAGCTATTATTAGATGCTTTGAATAATAGCAACCTAAACTAGAAGGCGCTGGATTTCTAATTAAGGTTCTTAGCGACTATAAGAACCTACAGTACTTTATAACCACAAAACAGCTAAGTTATTGTTAGGCCCGCTAGTTAGAATATCTATCTCGTTTCTAATTCTTAATTACGTACCGCCTAGGCGTCTAAGGTTAGAAGCCTAATACCCTAACCTAATACTCGCAAGACGCGCCAGCCTTAGAAGAAGCGCGCTCTTACTAAAATTAAACCCTCCTATTAAAGATCTTATAGTACTTGTCCTTAAAATGACTAATCGATTAATTAAGTAGATTATAGTTAACGAATACCCGAATAACGAGTTTATTTAAGAGACGCTTAAGCTAATGTAAGATGGCACTAGACGCTCTAAAAAGATTTCTCTAAGTAAATATAAAGCCTATGGAAACCGCTTATATTACCAGAACCGTCTAGTTATCCCTAATTACAATAAGCTTAAGCTTAAGCTCCTTAAACACATATACGACCTACTAGTAGCCGGCCACCCAGGCCGAGGAAAAACCCTAGAACTACTCTAACGAGAATACTATTAGCTGAATATATATAATATGATACGAAGGTACGTCTCTAGCTACTATATCTGCCGACGAGCTAAAGCTTCGCATAAGACGTATAACGGCCTTTTAAAGCCACTGCCTGCTCCGGACTAAAGATAGAAGGATATCTTAATCAACTTCGTTGTTAATCTCCCCATAAGTAAAGGCTGTATAAATATTATAGTAGTTGTAGACCGACTGTCTAAAATAAGATACTTAATCGCCTGCCCTAATATATTAACACCTACCGTCGCCCAGCTATTCCTAGATTATGTATAGAAACTCTACGGACTCCCTAAAACGATTACCTCTAATAAAGGTAGCTAGTTTATCTCTATATTCTAGGAAGAACTAACTACCTAACTCTATATTAAAGCACTATTATCTACAGTATACCACCCGGAAACGGATGGTTAAATGGAATGTGTAAATGCTATAATAGAGTAGTATATTCGGATATACACGTCGTACTTATAAGATAACTAGATTAACTGGCTTGTATTTACCAAGTTTATAGCAAATAATTCCGTTTTAGAAACTATAAAGTTCTCCCCGTTCCTGGCTAACTACAGCTAGCATCTATAAATAGGTTTTAAACCCTTTAGCAATGTTCCTCGCTTCGCTTATTAAGCCTTATAAATTGTAAAAGCAAACAAATTTGTAGAAAAGATAGAGGAACTATAATAGTTCCTTACTAACGAAATGATATAGGCCTAATTTGTCTATAAAGCCGTAGCGAATAAGAAACGAACCCTAGTACTAGCCTACTAAATTGGTAACTTTGTCTACTAAGAAACTTAATTAGAAGAACGCTGGCCCTTATAAGGTTGAGAAGGTTGTCTCCTCTTACTCCTACTAATTAAAGCTCCCTAATACGGTTAAAATCCACCCCATATTCTATACGTTAGTCCTCTATCCTACTACCCCTATATTAGACGCCCTACCTAGATAGATACAGGACCCTCCCCTACTAGTTAAAGTGGATGGTAAGAACGAGTACTTTGTTAAAAGAATTAATGATATTAAGTACGATAAATGGAAACGCTAATATATATATTTTACGAAATGGAGAGGCTTTACTAAGTCCTTATAGGAACCTGTTAACTCTATAGGACTTATATAAGCCGCAAAAGACTTTTATAAACTCTACCTAGAACTACTATAGCCCCACCTTGCAGAAGCTCGAGTTTAAAGGGGGGGTACTGTTATGGGATACCCCCGTAACACCTTGTATACGTCTACCTATTTCTACCGACTTAGCAATTAGAGACTAACCGTAAAATAGTAATCTAATGGCAATCTAGCGGTAATTTACGGCATTCTGCTATATTCTGCTAAGTTCTACTAAATTCTGCTAAGTTCTACTAGGACCACGACCTAAACCCTATTCTACCCTATATATGTATTAACTAAGCAACCAAGTTAATGATATATACCTTTCTTCCTAATCTCCTACCTTTTTTTCTTACGTAACGTCTTAACCTTATCACACAGTTTATATACATAGCTTAATAATATCTACTTCGTTATATATTATCACCACTTATACTCACTCCGTGACATTATATCGCTGTCGACCTATAGGCAAGTTACTAGTATTTCACCTATGATGTTACTAAAGTCTGCTAGAGCCGGTTAAGGGAAGAACCTTTCTATAAGGATCTTTACCTTCTTATTATTATTATTAGTGGCCTATAATTCCCCTGCTCTTTATAGGGGTAGTAGGAATAAGTTTTCTGCTAGTTGCCCTACCTTTTTCTTTACCTATTTCGCTATAGCCCACAGGCCCTTATTATAGGGGAGGCTTAGGTTAGAAGTATACTTATTTATAAATCGTCTCTAGTTATTCCTTACTTCTTTTTTTAGGGTATTCTTTAACTGGTTTCTTATATCTTTATATCGTCTCTTATCTTTAGGGTTATAGCTACTTAAGTATTTCCTTCTTACTTATTATTGGCTAGCTATAAGAACTGCGTATTATACGGACTGTACGTATCGCGCGTAGGGGCCCGGTCTTAAGACTAGGCAGTGCTCTTCTAACCCATTTTTAATTGCTGCCTAGATCCTTTCTAGTCTTCGGTTAATTTCCTTAGGGGTGGCTAATAAGCCTTACTTATTTAGTATCGGGTGGAGTTCTTCTAGGTCTTAGAGTTGTTGTTTAACTATATTAAGGAANCTNTCTGCCTTAAGCATCCTTATTACGTATCTTTTACTATTTAGTTACGCCTTAATATTTAAATCTAGCTATATCTAGATGGGGATATAGTCTAAAGTAAGTGCCTATTCTTCTTTAGGGTTGCACCTTTTAAGTCTCTGGTATAGGCGTTTGTCTATAAATATAAGGTTAATTATACTTTTAGCGGATCCTTATTACTATATAATTGCTCTAAGGGGAGTGGCTAGCTTAAGGCCCTAGGTATCTATAGCTTTTAGTAGGCACTCTGCCTATTATTTAGCAGCAACGTAGATACCCCCCTACCGCGGGTGGTGGAGGTTTATATCTCCTAATAGGATAAACTCTGTGCCTTTGGTTTTAAGTAAGCTTATTACTAATATAATGTTCTCTATTTATAGGACCCCTTTAACCCTAGGGTTATATATATTAATAATTTATACTAGTCCTCTATATGTCTAGATTGTTACAACTATAATATCTAAATTAACTACCTACTATAACTATAAGGATAGGCTAATAGTCTTACTAATTATAAAGCATATATATATAGCTGCTTTTGGTTTATATAGGAGCTGGAATCCTTAGGGGCAGTATATTAATTATATATAGGTATTATAGTACGGCTCTTATATAGTAAGGATATAGTGTTTCTCTGGGTCTAGGCTGTCTAGTAAGGGCCTTGCAAGATAGTGGTTTGTATTACTACAGTTATACTATATAATGGATAGGTAGCGGACCCCCGGCGAGGGTCCTTCGCCTTTTTATTATTCCTCGCTTCTTCTGTTTCCACTTTCTCTAGGATATTTAGAACTTCTATTTCTTATATCTATACCCTAGTTACTACTTATTTTATATAGAGCTTTCCATTCCCGTGTCTTATGTTTCTACTAGCGCTTCTATATCTAAATCTATTATTATCTCCAGTTCTTCCCCTATTCTTACTAGTTGGCTATACGCCCTTTAAGAGTCGGCTGCGAATATTATATTTGCCGCGTTAAGCCTAATTCTTAATTGTCCTGGTCTTAAGCTTACCGTAGCTGTCCATAAGGGTCTTCCTATAGGGCGTCCTCTCCCTTATATCCCCTATAACCCTTATATCCCTATATAGTTTAGTAATATTACGCGGCGTCGCTTCTGGCCTGTTAAGGCTTAGGTTAGCTGGCCTAGCCCCCTAGTATTAAAGGTAGGAAACGCTAGAAGGGCACCTACGCCCCCCTAGCTTATCGCTTGTTATTTCCATTTATATAACCTCGCATATAATTATTCCTGCAGCTATTAAGCCCTTACCTTCTATCTCCTGTATTTAATATAGTCTTCTCTCTCCTACGCCTTATATATGCTTTAGTAGCAGTTTACGCATTTTATTTAGTTTTAATTTAAGTAGTATCTTATATCGTGGGGGCCTGCATAGTGGCCGCAGCACACCTATACTGCGTATATAGATTAGGTGTGTCCCTATTATATACAGTAATAGTATTATTCTAGGCGTAGTCTGTAGTTATAGAGCCTTGTATTATATATAAGGCCGTTTATAATTATTCCTTTTTAGATAAGGAGTTTTTGCATTCCTAGTATATATATACTGACAATAAGGGAGCCATGCGTTTGTTTAGTGTCTCCCTAGCAAGTCTCTAGCGACCCTTATATCCTCTTATTGTTTTTATTATTTGCTTAGTTTACATTTTCCTATTAAAGCTATTAGATTTAGGTGATCTTAAGTCCTAGTATAAGGCGTTCCGTTTATCTTACTATCTCCTATATAATTGCTGTGTTATCCGCCTAGTGTCCCTTTTCTACCCTAAGGCTTATGGGGACCACTAGGACTTTAACTGGGTAATCCTTACGGAGTACTTTTATGCTAATACGTTCTCCTAGCCTATCCCCTACCCTTATAGCTTGTTCCTTTGCCTATTAGTCCTTTAAGGTAACTCTAATATCTCCGCTCCTAAGGTGTTAGACTATAACAGCGTTATAGACCTCTTTACGGATTTCTATAAGGACTTCTATTTCTAATTATCCCCTAAGCCCCTCTACCTTTTCTATATTTGGTTATATTATAATTATATACCTAGTTATTATCTTAAGGGGGGTAAGTTCCCTATGCTATGGAAGCGCAGCTATGGCGGCCCAGGTGCGGTTCGCCGGTAAGGGGGGTTTTTATTTATTTTTAATTTTACTTAGCCATTAGAGGATTTAATTAAGGGTTTACTAAAGGGGTGCCTAAGGTTTACTAGACTGGCGGAGCCATTCTGCTAGCTGCGTTAGATTGTTATAGCTAATAGTTACTCCCCCGCAATTCTAGGTACTAAACGCGTTTAGTAGGCTTTATATTTTGTTAGATGCCTTCTTAATAAAGGTATTTCCGCTTTGTGGTGTGGCATTCGCCCGTCTTTATTATAGAGGGCCATTACTAGGCGTAGTTCTGGCGGTCGCACGCGAGTGTAAACCACCGTCGTTTAACGTGTGCCTCCCCTGCGATGCATACATCTTAGGGGGATTCTCTAGGCGTTTTACAGGGTTCTCTTGGTTAGTTTTAGTCTTTTTAGGCTAGGTGCAGCAAGAGCTCCAAAGTTCTTTAAGTTCCTTAAGACGTTATATAAAGATCTATAATATCTATTAACCTAAGGGGTTGTTTAGTTACACCGTTACAAATATAAAGGCTCTATATTGTAACGGAACCGGAGCTTAAATGTGAAAAATCCGCTATAATATATAAGAGGGGAGCTAAAGTACTTTAAAATATTATAAAAAACACTTATAAAGCGCCTAAAGAAGTAGACCTTACTATTAAGCCTATACTATCTATATAAATACCTTTTACTATTATAGAATAGCCTAAAGGGTGTTAAATACTTATTCTATATATAACTATATATACTAATACTATAAAGATATTTATTAATATTCTAGTTATCCTATTTAAAGTCTTTAAATACTAAAGGTTTATATCTAAAATATATATTATGGCCTTTATTCGTTTTAGCTTAATTAATTAACTACTACTATTATATTATAAAGTTTAGAGAATCTTATAATACTTAAAGAAGTAAATAATATAGATAAATAGTATAAAGTAGAGGAAATAATAGAGATATGGTTAAAATATATAAAAAAGACTTAGAGGGTTAATCTTATAATTAAATATAAGGCTACTACTATGCCTATTAATANGTCTACTAATACTAAAATTATTAAAATTACTATAGCTATTTAAGCGGCACTTTAAATAGTAGGTACTTTAACTAAAGTAGTAGTTAATAAAGAGGTAGAGTTTTTTAGTAAGGAAGCTATTAGTAAAAAGAAGGTATTAACTACTACTAAAATATAAAAAGAGACTACTAAATAGCGTAACTATATATACCATCTAAACGCTATTACTATCTTCAATAATACCATAAGAATAAAAAGTATAATATTATATACTATCTTAAATTTAAATTAAAGTGTTACCTAATATAACCCTATTATTTAGCGCGTTAATTAGACATAATAGAATAGAAAAAGCTACACTTAATATATTAGGTCTATCTTTACTATTAAAGATTAAGTATAGTAAATATCTATAGAATAAGGAGGATATATATATAAATATATCTCTAGGTAGCTATAAGTACTATTAAAGTAATTCTTATAGTATAAATTAATTAATTAATAAGCTCTCCTTTCTAATAATAGTAGTAATAAGAGACTTATATTATAGTTGTATAATTATTAGCTAATTATATTTAATAGTAAAAACTATTAGTATTAATAGTATAGTAGCTTTTAATAAACTAGATATAGTAGTAAAACTAGTAGATATTATAATAGGTATAAAATACCATATAAGTAGTAATACTTTTTTTATATTACTAATTATTACTACTAATTATTTTATAGTAGATCCTATACTAAATATAAAATCTTCTTTAATACCTTCTTTATAGGGTACTCTATTAAATTTTTATTCTATTCTCTAAAGCGCCTATTAATCTTTACTATTTAATTTTAAATATATCTTCTACTAGCTTACTACTTAGTAGCCCTACCAACAGTAATATTAAATAATTAAATAGTAATCCTAGCGTCTCTGTTAAATAGCTATAAAGTTATTATCTAGCTTTTACTTATATATCTACTAAAGTAGGGTTAATTTTAGTTAATAAGTAATATACCTTTAAGATATTTAAGTATATATATAGGCTTCTTAATTATATTAATTAATAGGCGCTTTATATAATCTTATTCTTCCCTTTATCTAAATATATTATATATACTACTACTTAATTCCTACTTATAAGAAATACCATTTTTACCACTTTATTAAATCTTTGTTACTCTACTATNTGGTTTAAAAAGTTGCTAAAGTTACTTTATAATTTAGCTTTAAATTAATAAGTATATAGCTACTAGTTTAAGTTAAAAAAAACTTAAATTAGATCAAAATTAGGTAATTAAAGAAAAAGACATTTAAGCCTACTACTAGTAGTATTATAGAGGTATTGGACTTCTTAGGTTTAAGTAAGTAGTATTATTAGTACNTTTATNCTTTAATATATACCTTATTATAATAGATTAATAGATTATCTATTACTAGAACTATGTAAGGCTATATATAAGTAAAAACCTTATTCTTTATCTATTAATAGCGCACTAGTATATTAACTAACTAAGTATATTATCTTATTAGATATATGTTAGTAGTAAGCTCTATCTTTTAAATCCTTTTAGTTTTAATATTTCTTTAATAGGCTTCTTAATAGGTATCTACGTATACTTCTTACTTATTATCTTCTTATTATAAGCCAATCTATTAATAAAAACAAACTACTGGCGCTTATAGCTATAGATTATATAGGAGGTATTTAAGAAGGCTTTAATCAAGATATATATTATTATTAATAGTACTACCTAATATTAGACATTTAAAGCTTTATTTATAAGCGGCCTACTATTTACCTTAATTAGTATATTATCCTAGATACATTTCTTTAAATTTGCCCTTTAGTATTATAAAGTAGGCTAAAGAATACTAGTCTTAACTTCTATATAAAAATTATTTTTACTAAAATTAATTAAAACTTATATAATTAGCTCCTATTTAAGTAATTAAGTAGGTTTACCTATGGCTTTAAATATAAGATAATAATAAAATAATAAGTGGTATTATATATAAGTATAAAAAAAGTAGTTAAAATAGGTATAGATATAGCAAATTTCTATTCTTAATTATAGTTTTAAAATTTAAGCATTTAGTAGTTTATATAGTAGGCTATATATACTAAACTACTAACTACCTAAAATCTAAAAGCTTTAAAACTTTAAATTCTTAGTCTTAATCTTATAAAAGCTCTACTTAAAGCTTTATATAGTGCTTTAAAGCCTTTTTAATATATTATATTGGTGTATTGGGGGGTCTTTAAGAACGCTTATATAAATATTTCTATAAATATCTCTATAAACGCCTTTATAATTACCTCTATAAATAACTCTATAATTATCTTAATAAACGTCTCTATAATTATTTTTATAAATACTTTTATAATCGTCTCTACATACACCTTTATAATTATCTTTATAAATATTTTAATAAATAGACGCCTATATAACGCTCTTTACTAAAGACTCTATATATAGAGGCTTTATATAACACTCTATATAATACTATATAACGCTCTATAAAAGACTCTCTATATAAAGGCTTTATATATAAAGGCTCTGCGTACAGAGGCTCTATATACGGAGGCTCTATACAACGTTCTGCACAAAGCTCTATACGAAGGTTCTGTATATAGAGATTCTGCGTATAAAGGCTCTACGTATAAAGGCTCTATATAGGGTGGCTCTACACGATGCTCTACACGACGCTCTATATTAAAGACTCTATATACGGAGGCACCACGTACATAGCTTCGTGTAGAGCCTCTATAAGCAGAGCCTCCGTACGCAAAGCCTCCGTATATAGAGCCTTTATACGCAGAGTCTCCGTATGCAGAGTCTTTAATATAGAGCATCGTGTAGAGCGTTATATAGAGCCTCCGTATATAGAGCCTTTATACGCAGAGCCTCCGTATACAGAGCGTTATATAAAGTATTGTGTAGAGCCTCCATACACAAAGCCTCCGTATACAGAGCCTCTATATACAGAGCCTTTGTACGCAGAGCCTCCGTACGCAGAGCCTCCGTACGCAGTCTTTAATATAGAGCGTTATGCAGAGCGTCGTGTAGAACCTCCGTACGTGAGCTCTATACGTAGAGCCTCTATACGCAGAGCATCCATATATTAGAGCCTCTATACGTAAAGTCCCTAATGCAGAGCCCCGCGTAAAGCCTTATATAGAGCACCCACACGCAGAGCCTTTATATATAGAGCCTCCGTATAAAGCTCTACACAAAGCTAAACGGAGGTATAGAGTTAAAAGGCCCCAAATCAAAGCATCAAATCAAGAGGAACTCTAAATTAAGGCTTTAAATCAAAGCTTCAAATCGTGGTTCAAATCGGGCGATATTTTGATGAGGCGAATTTTAACATTGGCGGTTTGGTACGTATAGCCCACCATAACTAGGTTAATAAGGTGCAAATTATATTTATTTAGAGAAGTATATTAGCGATAAGGTCCAGCGGGCATATATAAAGGGTGCCAGTAATAACTACGTAGTTAGTAAAACCTTTAAACTAGACACCTTTATCTATAAATAGCTTTCTATTTACCTTTACCTTCCTTATAACTAAAGTACTATTTTTAATCTATATCTTATTAGCGATCTTAATTTAAGCGGTATAGACTTAAAGGTAGGCGAGGTTTACTAGATTAAAGGTACCTTTAAAAATGTCTAGGTAATCCCTTTTTATAACGCCAGGAAGGCGGAGTTTAAGTAACTTTATACTAGGAGGGAGAAGCTCACTAAAAATATTAGTTAAAGTAGCTATTATAGTAGCTTATAAGGCTAAAGCGGCCAAGTCTAACTATAATTAAGCTATTTAAGCTAGGTGGTATTTATATTAGTAAGCCTCCTCTACTAGGTAGGCTTTACGCTCTTCCTTATACTTTTAAATCTCCCTTTTATCTCAGGCTTGTTCTCTTTACTCTTTAGTAATTTTATGCTCTTTTATAGCAGTGGCACGTATATTAGCTTTAGACGGCATTATAGGACTAATAGAGGAGCGTGTAGTGGTTATAAACAATAGTATAGTTAAGGTAGATTGTCTAGATAGGTTTACTCGTTAAGATTATATACGCGTATAAATAGTAGTAGATCTTTAATTAACGTCTAATACGGATCCTATCTGGCCTACGCAGACTACTCCATTATAGGGGGAAAACTTATAGTTTATATAAAGAAAACCCTACAGTTGGGTTAGGGGAGGAAAAACCCTATAAGCCACCTCAGTAGGATAAAAAAACCCTAGTTTGCCATATCCGTCTATAGCGGCGGCCCTACGGGCCTACGGCTACGTCCTATCCTCCTTAGATATTCGAACTCCTTAAAAACTACTACTTCCTTCTCTAGCTTATCCTAGCTAGGGTTCACTATATCCTAGCTAGGCCTTGCCAATTAACTACTATACTATTATTTCCTATATCTTAGCCATCCCCCGTATACTATCTCTTATTTGACTATTACTATATACGCTATACCCCCCCCCCCCCCTAAGGCCTATTAAAGGCGTAAGGGGGATTTATCTATAAACTATCACTATACTAAAAGGCGAGCGGGACGTATGTATATACCTAGGTATCTTTTACGCCTAGGCCCTAGTTGCTAGGCCCTCGCCAAGGGTCACCACTCCTTAAGAGGAGACAGGAAAACTGTACGGTGTTATCTAGGCTACCAGGTAGTATTTAATAGTTAATGGTGAGTAACCGTATGCTCCGCGGGCGATCGCCCTAGGGGTTAGGAGGGGCCGTATATTTGCTCGTTGCTCGTTCGTAATTACTCGTTCGTCGATATAAGGTTATCAATGCTTTCTATTGGGGGTTAGGGGATGCTATCAAATGCTATACATCCATGTTGGATCGTATAGGTGCTTAGTAGGGGAACAGTAATGGCTGTATTGTAAAGGGGTACCGTCTATAGTGGTTTTCGAGATCTCACCATCCCATATAAAGACTTTTCACTACGCCCTACAACGCATATAACCACCACCAGGCCCACCAGCACGCGCTATGCGACGTCTCTGCGTTGGCTCTGGATCTAAACTTCGAAGACCAGGTTCGTAGCCGTCACCACGTACAGGTGCAGAGTCCGGTTTCGACGGCCCGCGTATAAATATCCTAGTTAGTTATAGGTGGTAATAGCGTTATAAAATAATTCTTAAACGAATAAATAATAAATATATAATAAATATTAATAAGTTTAGCAATATTAAAAGCGAATTAGCTATATAGTAACTGCGTTTAATATTCGCGAATATTGTAGGAGGTCTTAGTATTATGCGTTGCTAAAATAGATACTGCCAAGCAATAGCAGTTTACCCCGCAGCGTGTACGGCCCCACAGCGTGCATACCAAAATCCAAAATTCCTTAAATCTTTAAATATCGATTATATCACCAATATGGCAGCTATTAACGAAGCTCTTAAGGCGTTGTAATTGCAAAAGTTTCCTAATTACACTAAGACTACGAAAGATTTTGGTGTTAATCGTATAACTCTCTCTAGGCGCCATAGGCAGATTACCTAGTCTTAGCAGGACTATAAGGAATCTAAATCGCGACTTACGAATCAGCAGTTAAAATGTTTAATTAACTATATTAACAAGCTTACAAACTAAGGCATTCCTCCTACACCTTCTATAGTCCGGAATTTTGTTAAAGATATTATAAACGAGCGCCCTAGAAAGAACTGGGTTTCTAGGTAGATTTTACGGAATAAGAATTTAATTAATTTGAAATATCTTGTACTAGCAGATCTTAAGCGTAAGAAGGCTAATTCCTCCTATTAATATAAGCTATACTTTAAGCTTTTAGAGCAAAAGATTGCTGAATATAAGATCCAAGCTTATAATATATACAATTTGGATAAGAAGGGCTTCCTAATTGGAATTCTTATAAAACTTAAGAGGGTGTTTACCAAACGCTAATATAAGAAGGGGAAGTTAATTGGCTCTGGCCAGGATGGTAATAGAGAGTAAATAACTATCCTTGCTACTATATGCGCCGACGGAACAAGCCTCTTACTAGGATTAATCTACCAAGCCGTTTTTGGTAATATTTAAGATACCTAGCTTTAAGATTACAATTCTATAAAGCATAACTCCTTCTTTACATCATCGCTAACTGGCTAGACGAACGACGATCTTGGATACTTGTGGCTAATAACCTTATTTAATCGCGAGATAAAGATAAAGGCGCGCCAAGAAAGAGATTGGAGGCTTCTTATTGTTAATGGCTACGGCTCTTATATTAATATGAGGTTTCTTAATTGGTGCGATACGCATCGAATTCTAGTGGCTGTATTTACTCCTCACTTAACTTACCGGCTACAGCCTTTAGATGTAAGCCTTTTTGCTCCTTTAGCTATATACTATAGCCTAAAACTTAATTACTTTATATATAAGTGCTAAGGCCTCTATAGAATATTAAAAAAAGACTTCTTTCGCTTTTTCTAGTCTGTATAGGAGAAGTCCTTTATAAAGGAGAATATACAAAGCGGGTGGGAGAAGACTGGCCTATATCCTCTTAATCCAGAACGGGTTCTTGGCGCCCTTATAATAAGCTCTTCTATATTAAGCCGCCCTTTCACAGGCTCTTTAGATACCTTAGCTATCTCTATAAGTGATTGGAGGAAGATTTAGAAGCTATTTTAAGATATTGTTAGTAAGGCAATAATACTACAAACTAAGGAGACTTAGAAGCTTAAAAATACGATCATACAGCTTATTACTGAAGTTGCACTATTATAAGTAGAGAATGCTGGGCTTTGGAACTCTTTTAAATATAAGAAGAAGAAAAGGTAGTAAGGCAAACCTCTTTTTGATGATATTCGAGCTAAGGGGGACGGTAAAGCTATGTTCTTTAGCCTGGGTAAAATTCAGCATGCAAGGGACCTCTAAGCTAAGCGTGAGCGCACTAAATAATAAGCTATTAACCAAAAACAAGAGGATAAGATTTAGAAGCAGCTTTAAAAGGAAGAGAAGAGGCATATAATTGAGCAGAGGAAGCAGGTACGCTATTAACAGCGCATTGCCAGAGAGGAAGAAGCTCGGGCCAAGAAGCTCTAAAAAAAAGAGAAAAGGATAGCTTATACAGCTTTCTGTTAGCTTTAAAATAACTTAAAGCAGATAGAGAGGTTTAAAGCTAATTAAAAGGTGTTAAATCCGCCTTTAAAAGATGTAGATTTAGTAGTTGCAGAAGCTGCAGAAGTAGAAGTCGTCGAATCTGGGCCTAGTCGCCTTTGACGACAAATACGCCTGCCAAAACACTTAGAGGGCTACAATATAGAGCTAGCTTAATTCAGCAGGTCTTAAAGCCTATTACCCCCGAAATTTGAGTATATTAGCCAATTGTATGGCGCTGTACAGCCTCAAGTCGGGTGCTGCAATATTCGAATTTTGGTGTGCACGCTGTGGGGCCGTGCACGCTGCGGGGCGAACTTCTATATAGACGCTAGTATATATTCTTAGAGGTTATATAACTCCTTATATAAGCGACATTTCCGCCCTTTAAAAAAAATTAAAAATTTCTAAAGATTAATTATCGCTATAAATAGCAGTAATATTAAGCTAGTAAGACTGCTAATTCTCCCTATATACTATTATATGTGTATCTAATAGCTCTAGAAGCGGTAAGAAGGTAAGACGGATAGGGGAGTTAAAATTTAGAAAATTGGATTTCGCGGTTAAGCTATTTAAAAATTAGAAAACTAAGACGAATACTATATTCTCCGCTTACCTCTAAGCTATTATATAATTTTCTATTTAGGAAAAGTTATTTCCTAAATAGAAAAGGTTATTTATAAGTAGTTGCTACCTCCTTTGTATAAAATCTTCTTATTATACCTCTTTAGTCTTACTTATAGATAACTAAAATTGTTTTATATTAAACCTACATTTAAATATAAGCCCTAAAAGCTTCTTAATTTATAAGATTGCTATATAGGTTAGCCTAGCTATTTTATTCTTTTCTTTAATATCTAGAACTACCTAGTTAAGTATTAGGCCTTAGCTTTTATATACGGTAAGAGTAAAAGCTAAAAAGTAATTTGAAATTAATACTATAAGTAAGAGCCTTTTATACTCTCCTACTTATAAAGCATGGAAAATATAGGGATAACTTTCTTACTATCCTGCTAAGTAAGTAGGGTAGGTCTATTATGCCTATCTACTATAACTAGTAGTAACTAAGGCTAATCCTTTTTAATATCCGCGTGTTCATTTTATATAATATCTTTAACTATACTAGTAGTACCGTTTACTAAGCCTAGTTTAACCTAGATATTCTATATTAGTATTACTTTCGTGCTAATATATAGGGCTAAATTCTCTATAGTATCGCACTAATTAGGAGTAACTTTCCGCGCACCTATACTAGTGTTAACTAACTTAATAGCTACCACTGGCTATAAAAGATCGCGAAGCCGAATAGTATTATACTTACCTATAGCAGCGCGTGTGCTATATAGCCGAATTATATTATTAAAGCCTATAACCTTATTAGTAGATAAGCCCTACTTATACCTAGTTAAAAGAAGCTTCTAGGTTAAATTATTGATAAAATTACTACGTAGCTTTATAAGGGCGGTCCTGAATATAGAGCTCTTAGTATTATTACCGCCCTACTATATAACTTAATTTAAAACAGCTATTTAGTTAATTTTTTAAATAGTATATATCTCTAAAATTGTTACGGTACCGTAACGCGTAACCTAGACAGGGAGCCTAGTTAGGGGTTCGGCTAAGGACTTGGCGTTATAACGCGTATATATTACGTCTCTACCTCCTATACATACCTCTCTTCTTCTCCTTAGCTTAGTATCCTCGTAATATAGCATTCTACAAGCTTTGGTTCAGAGGCATTTATATAAGCCGTAACATTATGCTAAGCTAACCCTACCCTACCTGGGAAGGCCTTAATAATCTCCCACCCTAAAAGAAACTTCGTCTGCAACGACGCGTTAACGCGCTATACTTAGATACTAAAACAACTCTACATTGCCTGGGAAGGCCTAGATAATATCCTACCTTATAAACTAGACAGAACTAGACCTATACCCCTAGAATTAAAACTAAAGCATATAATATTAACGAACCTTAGGAAGCTAATAATGGTACCTAAAGTAAGCTTATTTAAGAGAGCTACCTTTACCCGAGAGGAACCTAAGATCTAATTAGGATTAGAAATTGAAGATAATAATAATGTTGTAGACGTACGCAAGTAGATTCGCGCCCTCGTAGCCAGCTAGGAAGCCGATTATCTTAAAGCGAGAAATATATAAGAGACCCTATAAGAGATCCTAAAAAGCCTTACGGCCCTATAAAATAGCCTAGCTTCCTTTTCTTAAAACCCTAGCTAACCTATTTACTCTACTAAATATAATACACTAGGGAGTATAGATATAATAATAAAGTAATTAAAGTCCGTTAAGCTCTTTAACCCCCTACTACTATCTAACGGGATAGACCCTACTTTTAAGAATTGGAGGATTTAAGTATAAGGAAAGCTCCGCGTTAACTATAACTATTTTCTTTCTAAAAAAGCCAAAATGCTCTACCTCTTTAGTTAAACCATAGGGGACGCCTAACAGCACCTTTAAGCCAAGTTTAAGGACGATTCCGCTGTCCAATTTACATCCGTTAATAAGATGCTATAGCACCTAGCTACTATTTACGTTAACCTAAATAAAGTACGAGATGCCTAATAATAAAACCAAACCAGCTCTTTGCCAAATTCTAAACTTAATTCCTATACCTTATAGGAGAAGGCTAAGTCCCCCTTAAAAATTACTAATTAGACTTATATAATAAACTAACAATTAGGTTATAAGAGAAGATTATAGTAACCTTAAATAACCTACCAAACTATAAAAGACTCGCGGCTCGTTACCTATTATTAGATTTAAAACTAAAGTAAATTAACGCCCGCCCTAATTAGTAGAAGCGACCCTAAAACCCATTAACTATACTTATAGGAGCTGGAGTAGGAAGATAAGCTACTGTAATCCCTACTTTAAAAGCGGTCACTACTACGTATCTATAAGCCTCGCCTAACCTACTGCGTACTACGCTCTTAACTAGTAATTACCGTAATACCCCAATTAACCCTATTACGGTTATATACTATAACTGCGATAAGGATAGTTACTTTACCTTATCTTATCTAGAGCTAAAGGATATAGGTAATATTAAGGAGATAGAGGAAGGAGAGATGTCTGATAAGTTGGGGAAAAAAGAACCATAGGGAAAGACTCCCCCCTAGGGTACCCTATTAATCTTAAAGAGATTAATTTAAGTTAGTTAATAGGTGGAAAACACTTTACGGTTTTATATATAGTATCTTAAAATAGATATAGTGTTAATATAACCGCCCTTATTAATACTAGAGCAAATAGCTTTACCTTTATAAATATTACCTATATAAATAACGTTGCTAAGTTTTTAAATATAAAAGCCTCTAGACTAGAGAAGCCTGTCTAAGTAAAAGGCTATAGCGGTTAGGCTAGTAAGCTAGTTACCTATATTCTAAAGTTATATATCGCTTTTAACGGACGACGCTAGTATAGTATCCCCTTTTGCATCCTAGACTTAGGGTCCTATAATATAATCCTTAGCTAAAAATAGATATCCTATTTTAATATTTGGCTAAATATATAATAAAGATAATTTGTCTAGCTAGAGGATAGACTAAAATTACCTTCCTTTATTAGGGAAATCCGAACTAACCGTAAGACACTAGCTGCGAGGGCTAACCCTACCTATTAGTAGAATATTAGGGACCGCGACCTAGCCTTTACCTAAGAAGATACCCGCTATAAGGCCAGAAGAAACTCTTTTATACCAATAAAGATACTTCCCTAGAGCGCTACGGTTAATGAAGACTCTATATACAGCAGCGGGATAGATAGCGATGTAGATAACGTCTAAATTACATAAATTTAACTAATATGGAAGAGAACATACCGATAAGACATAAGGGATAACCTCTAAAAGATGCGATAGGAGCTAAAAGGAATAATAACAACGCCTTTACCCCGGAAGCCCCTAAGGTCCTATATACCCCTATTATTACACAACCCCCCTATAGTAAATATCGCGGTAATTAGCGCTATAGCATTCCACTTCAATATATATAGGAGGGATAATAAGGTCTTTATAACTAGCTTATATTAAATTAACCGGATTATTAATAAGAGGGAAGAAAAGCTAGCTAAGGAAACTAATAAAGAACTAGTTAAACGCCTCCTCCCTACTATCTATACGGGATATAAGAATGCATTCTTAAGAGCGGCTTTAGATAAGTTACCTTCTTACTAGATATATAATTATAAGATTTAATTAGAAGCTAATAACTTGCTAGGTTATAGCCCCCTCTACTAATAATTAATAGATAAGCTAAAAGCAATAAAGTAGTACTTAATTAATAACTTAGATAAAGGGTTTATCAAGCTAAGTTAAGCACCTTTTACTTCTTTTATCCTGTTTATAAAAAAGCCTAATAGAGGCCTTTGTTTTTGTATTAACTATTAAAAGCTAAATACTATTACTTAAAAGGATCGGTATCCTATTCCTTTAATTAATAAGACCCTTATACGTCTAAGCTGGGTAAAGATCTTTACTAAACTTTATATCCGTTAAGCTTTTTACTAAATTAAGGTAGACCCCGCATCTAAGGATTTAATAATATTCTATACCTATTATAGTTCCTATAAATATAAAGTTCTTCCTTTTAGACTAACAAACGGACTAGCTACGTACTAAAGGTATATAAATAACATTCTTTTTAATTACTTAGACGAATTCTATACAGTATACCTAGACAATATTCTTATATACTTAGATAACGAACTTAAGTATTAAGTTTATATTAAAAAGGTCCTAAAGAGACTACAGAACATGGGCTTATAAGTTAATAATAGGAAATGCGAGTTTAGGGTAAAACGTATAAAGTACCTTAGGTTTATTATAACTATAAAAGGAATTAAGGTTAACCCTAATAAGGTAAAGGCAATTTATAACTGGAAGCCCCCTTATATAGTAAAAGGGATCTAGTTTTTTTTTAGGTTTTATAATTTCTATTACTAGTTTATCCGTAATTATAGAGTTATAGTAAAGCCTCTTATATAACTTACCCAGAAAGATACGCCTTTTATCGTTAATAATAACTATATAGAAGCCTTTAGAGAGCTAAAAGATTAGCTTATTTCCTCTTTAATTCTTTATTACTATAACCCGGACCTTAAGTTAATACTAAAAATAAACGCTTCTAATAAAGTTATAGCGGGAATCCTATTATAGTTACATCTAGATAGCGAATAGTACCCTATTGCTTTCTTCTTAAATAATAGACCTGGTTAAGTATAACTATAAAGTATATAATAAAGAAATGCTAGCTATTATCTAATTGCTATTCTAATAGCGTATAGAGCTTAAAGGCACGAACTTCCGGATTAAGATATATATAGATTATAAAGCCCTAGAGTACTTTATAACTATAAAGCAGCTTACTAGTTAATAAGCTTACTAGGCTAAAATACTCTTCTAATTCTTTTTTACGATTATATATTATTTTAGTAAGTAAAACTTTAAGGCTAATTTATTAACCTAAAGGGAATAAGATATAGGACCCTAGAATAAGCTAAAAGCCTAATACTAGACGCGCGCCCTTCTTTACCCCAAATAGCTTAACCTGCGGATTCTTAAGGAGCTAGACTTTAAGTAGAATAATTTGGCTCCTATAGAAGAAGTTTTAAATAAAATAATAGGGCTAGCTAATTGTATTCTAACTGTGAATTATATAGCTAGCTCTCTAAAGGCTCTCCGCAACTAAGCTATAAAAGGTAACCCCAATTTAGAAATAAAAGAAGGACTACTTCTATACTAAGAACGGCTTATAGTTTTAGATGTTAATAACCTATAGATAGAGCTAATCTATAAAGCCTACTGTTAAGTCTCTATAGTATACCCTAGTTAAGATAAGACCTATTACTACTGGTGAGAACTTCTATTAGATATAGATTAATTTATTAGAAACTACTACGCCTATAGACATATAGATGCCCCTAGGGACCAAACTCTTAGGTAGTTATAACCCCTGCTAGTTCTAAAACGCCCTTAGCAATATATTATAATAGACTTTAAGTCGTTTCTAAAGGACGCCTACGGCTATAATGCGGCCTTTATTATAATTAACCGACTATATAAGTAATCCGTCTCCCTCCCTTATTTTAAAACCACAACTGCGAAAGATATAGCCCGCCTCTATATTAACAACATCTATTAATTTTACAGCGCCCCTAAATTAATTGTCCTTAACTATAGTCCCTAGTTTATATTAGATTTCTAGAATAAATTCTACCGTATTCTTAGGATTAAGATTAAGCTCTCTACTATATTCTACCCTTAAACTAACGGCTAAACTAAGATTATAAACTAGTACCTTAACTAGCGACTATATCCCTTTATAGACTACTATTAGAATAACTAGTTGGAACTACTACCTATAATAGACTACGCGTAGCTTATACTCCCCTATAATAGTATAGGGATATTGCTATTTAAACTGCTCCATAGGTATACACCATAAACGTCCTTTAATTGAGATAGGCCTACTAAGCCCACTATGGCCCGCGAACGCCTTAGCTATAAAGAGGCCCGGGTATTTACTAAGAGAATGCACAGAGCCTAGAAGACTGCTTAAATAATTATAAAAAAGGCGTAAAAGAAGGAGTCTAATATAAACCGATATTATTATAAGGTAAACTTCTAAGTAGGAGATAAGGTATAGGTGTTAATAAAGAACTAGAAAACCTAGAGACTAAGCTATAAGCTAGACTACTAAATAGCTAGCCTATATAAGATTTTTTAAAGTATAGGACACTCTTTTAAGGTTAAGCTACTAGAGTTAATAAGGATCTACCCTATTTTCTCCTTAGACCAACTATAAAAGGCTATAGATAATCTACTGCCTAGGCAGTATAGCGACCCCCTACTGCTAATCTAGATTGTAAAGGACGAGAAATAGGAAGTTAAAGAAATCCTAGTAGTTAAAAACGACTGTAATGTCTTAAAATACCATATAAGCTAGGTAGGCTATAACGAAGACCTAAAATGGTACCCCGCATCTAATTTTAAGTACTCTCCCTATAAGCTACAGGACTTTTATATAGCCTACCCTAACCTCCCCAAACTACTATATAGATTAAACAACTAGATTAAATGCTAGGAAGAAGGGTTAGATAACTATAACGATTTAGATAATAATAGGGAGCTTAGACAACGCCTAAGGGCAGGCTTTTTTAGGAGGGGGGGTAATGTAACGGTGCTAGAGCGCGTTACCTTCTAAACTCTGCCTAAGTTCTGCTATATTCTACCACTTACCACACTATTATATACTGTTTAGTATTGTTGTATACTATCTAGTACTGTTTCTTACTGTTAGCTCGCCTATTATTAGCTTGTCTACTACTAGCGCCTTAGCGGCTTGCGCTACCTATTTGTTAATACTAGCCCTCGCGACCCCCTTTCCTTCTCCTTAGCTTAGTATCTTTATAAAATAGCATTCTATAAGCTTTAGTTTAGAGGCATTTATATAAGCCATTATACCTACTTAAAGCTATTTATAAAGCTAATCTAGTAAGCACTATATCTACTCCTACTATGGATTAACCTACTATATAGCCGCTTCCTTACTAACCCTCTAGGCCTACGTAATCCGCTTAATCTCCTTAATAACCTTAAGCCGTAGGGAATACTATTAGAGCTTATTCTACCAGCTAGCCCGCTATTTACTACTCTATTTAGAATTTTTTATTTTTTTTATTTATATCCATTGTATTATACTACGTATAATACTACGCATGCAGCCTTAGGCTATGGCGCTATAGTTCTATATACATAAATCCTTTTTAGGTAGCTTAATATATACTAGTAGCTATATCCTAGTAGTTTATAAACCCCTAAATTAGGAGTTTATAGTTTTCTAGTAAAATACTAAGATACTACAACTACTAGGGAATGAGAAAATGGTAAGAAAAACTATAAGAAATCCTAACCCCTGTCCCTGTCCTTTTGCAATTTATTTCTATCCTTTTACTCTCTAATATCTTTTTAAGAGCCTAGTAGGAGTTGCCTCCTTCTAAAATCCTATCTGTTTTATTCTTCTATAGAATCTTCTTCGTGTACTAGTTTAGCAGCTTTAAGAGTCTTGCAGTCTTTACTATTAGCAAAGTGTTTTTCTTTACAATTAATGCAAAGAGGGGTNGTATGCTNGNAAGGCNTNCCTNTTATTATACAGGTAGAANAGNAATGGTCTTTAGATAAATATGCAGCTGCATAGTATCTGCAGGCCCTAGTAGAGCACCTATCTCCTATATGGCCAAATTTTTGGCAGCTCGTACACTGCGTAGTAGGAGAGACTTCGAGGTATTTTACTACCTTAGTAGCTGTACCTGCAATTGATATCTCTTTTTGCTTAAGGATTTCTTGTCTTTTTTCTTCGTTCTCTATAGTAAAAACCATAGAGCTAAATCTGGTCTATGGATTGTGTCTTTTTACACTAGATAAAATCTATTTAGGTAGTCCTTATATCCTTATAGGATTAAAGGTCTTAATTTCTTCTTTTAGAAGCTTAGAGCCTCCTTCTCCTAGGAAAGGTAGGGTAGGAACCCTATAGGCTATAATTTAAACCCATAGTTCTAGTTTTTGTTCCCTTTAAAAGGTAAAGCAGTTATACTAGATTTCCTTATATTTAACTAGGAAATCCGCATTATACTCTTCCGTAGTCGTAAGGAGAATATTTTGTTTTCCTTTAGTTCTAGCTATAGATGCTAAAACAGGTTTTTTTACTTGCAGTTTTAATGCAAATAGTTAATTGACTTTATTTCGTATAGAGAAGGTATTTAAAAGTTAGTCCTTTTAGTCTATAATTAAGACTAGCTTTCTTTCTTATAGCTTCTTTTTCTTACTTCTAGTAGAAGTAGAAGGAGTAGGAAATGGTAGTGATAAGAAGGGTAGAGAGGACGAAGTAGGGAGGTCCTTCTTTAGCCTCTCTGCGTAGGTTTCTTTAGTAGGGGCTACCTCCTTACGGAGAGCTCTTACTTCTTTAACTAGTCCTTTTAGGACATCTTTTATCTTTTCTTTTCCTTTTATAAAGGGATTTTCTCCTACTAAGACACTACGTGTATAGTCCTCTAGCTGTTTAACTTGTTCCTTTTTATTTTCTTCTTCTTCTTCTTCTTCTTCTTCTTCTTCTAGCCCTTTATAGGCCTGGGTTAGGCTATCTAAAGCCTTTTATAGGTGTTGTTCTGGAGAAAGGGGAGAGAAAGATATACTAGGTATNCCAGCCGTAAAAGTTATTAGTTTAGTTGTCTTTTTTGCAGGTTTTTGGTTTTCTTTTTCAGTAGAAAACTAAGGATGTCCTCTTTTTTCTCCTGTCCCAAATAGGCCAGGCGAAGGAGAAGGGCTAGAAAAAGTGAATGTAGATATAGACTCATTATCACTTATTTCTATAGGAGGTTTCTTTTTAGGCCTACCGGGCCTTGGCATTTTATGTCTTATAGGGGGGTTTTCCTAGTTTTTACCCTCCTTATACCCTTTTCTCCTTACTAATCCTACTAGAAGATTTTTAAGGAGATTTAGCTAAGAGGTAGTAGGGAAACTAGCCCCTATTTTATAGTTTTGGTATTAGTAGTAGTAGTAGTAGTTTTGGTGTTCCTGTCCGTGCCTCGCTTATAAGCTAGGGCCACCCTTAGAGAAATTTTTTTATTGGGAAAAGGGGGTAAAACGATAAATAAATCCACCTCTAGCTCGCTAGGCAGTAGGAATTAGGTCTTAAAAGTTAGAAAATCGATTGTTTTTGATGGTAAGATGGGTATGCGTAAGTTTTGGAGTGTGGCGCTACCTTTTGGTAAGGTTGTATGTGTGGTAAAGGTTTCTATTTAGAATCTAGCGCTACTATAAAAGGAATACCTTTAAGCCCCTTAGTCTATTTGCACTAAAGGGCCTATATAGACTTTACTATATAGTATATATAATATACGGGCGGCTACTTAGGCTAAAGTTTAAGCTTAAGCTTAGACTCGGGCCCTTACTATAGCTATAATTACGGCTACAGCTATAGTTACGGCTACGGTTATAGCTACGGCGGCGCTGGTAAAGGGGAAGCTATAGCACTCGCCTAGGCTAATATATAGTAGCTTAATCCCGTAATAAATAAAGGCGCTAATAAACGCATTATTAGTAAACATACTATTAATAGCTGTGCTAAAGGGACCTTAAACTAAAAGGTAAGGCTACTAGATATAAGTAATTAAAGCTATAAAGACTACGCCTATTAGGACTCGGCTATACAGTTAAATAACGCCTATAGCTTACGTACTCTCTTATTATTTTTATATACTCTTTAATTGTTTTAGGCGTCTATAGTTTTTAGGTAGTTTATAATAGCCAGCATAGCCTAGTAAAGTATTAATAACTAGCTAGGGCCTTCTTTCTCCTACTATAGGTAGGCTTCGACCTTCCGCGTAAAGGGTAGATAGGCCTTATAGTAAAAGACTAGGTAGTTTTATATAGGGCTACTTAGAAATATTTCGCGGAGGACTACTAAGTCTTATAGGATAACCTCTTAGAGGTAGAATAGGAGGTTTATAGCGCCTATAGCTATAAGGTTATTAATCTAGCCAACTTAAGGGCTAAACTAACCCTTCTAGACGTCTAGCTCTAGCTAGATTATTAACAGTAATATATTAGGGGGGGGTAACGCTTGCCCTATAAATCTTAAAGCAGCCTATCTACGGCGTATAGCTAGCCATCGTCCGTATAAACTCCCGTAATAGTAAGTTTAAGTAATAGCTAACTATCTACTTTTAGTTTTACCTACTAACGCATCTAATCTAGTCCTTACTAACTCCTTTTTAGCTCTACTATCTTAATGCTAGTGCTTTATCTAATATAGGTCTTTTTTTATAAGAAGATACTAATATACTAAAACGTCTTAGTAACTTACTGTAAGGGTACTTTTGGTCCCTTACTTGGCTGCATCGCCTAAGGGCTCTTAGGGGTCGCCAAGGCTAGCCTTCGGCTAGCCCTTGGCACCTCCTTATAAGCTCCTTAGGCTTACAGCCTCCTTCCTCCCCCATCGGTTCGTCTCCGTACGAGGCTATTGCCTACTCTTTACCATATCGTCCTCTTCTATCGACTCCCTATGTGACTCATGCTCGGCTTACCTGCTCCCTACCGTACACCCTAGCAATACTGCCTTACATTTAAACCGATCCTACACCCTTGTGGGTGGTAGCCTGCAGCAAGCCGAGGGCTTCGCCCTCGAGCATTTTATAATCCTTTATTTTTACCTAGGACGACCGCGTACGCTGCAGAGCAGCTATACTAGTAAGACGCCTAGCAGATCGCATCCGCATAACGGTGTTGGAATACGGATTAGGTCCTCTACCTTACCTAGGACGATCGCGTATGCTGCAGAGCAGCTACACTAGCAGAGTCTAGCAGATCGCATCCGCCTTATGGTTAGTAGATACGGATTAGGAGATAAGGAAGACGGTAGCTATCTGGCCAAAGGTCAGGGCTATCCAGATCGTACGCGATTATCTCCAAACGCGATTAGTATACCCGCATATAATCGACAGTGCAGCGGTGCAGCTCTGCCCCGACGGCGACCTAAAGGTAATTTAATTACTATCCGAAGGCTTTCTGGCAGGAGTTAAGGGGGATCATGCGTGATTAAGCTTGTAATACTCTATAGGCCAACCACGGTTCACTTGCGCAGGGCAGTGCCGCCGACGGAGCTTGGAAGGTTAAACGTCCTCAAAGAGATGCAGCTACCCTAGAGGCTATCCGATTGCTATTCAATGGCTATCCAAAGAACTGACGGCTAGTTTTCAAAGCTATAGCTACTACCATGCGCGTCCAGATCAAATGCAACCTCAAGAGCTATGGCTCACCTCGAGCTTCGGCTTAAAGATCCTATGCGATCGCTTAAGGGCTACGGCCCGACCTGGAGACTCTCCGGCTGTCAGCTAAAGGGCTGCCGAGACTAAATCGTACGCGATTGTCTCTTCTGAAGTTACAAGCTCAGCTTATGAGATCCTATTGCGGTTAAATGCCATCCTTAAGCTATAGCTACAGCTTCAAGAGCTACGGCTCAAAGATCGTACGCGATCTCTCTGCAAGGCTTTGGTCGCTCCAAGAGCTCCAGCTTGCATCAAGAACTACAGCTTGCCCAAGAGAATGGCAGTAGTTCAAAGATCGTACGCGATCATCTCTCTGCAAGGCTTTGGTCGCTCCAAGAGCTCCAGCTTGCATCAAGAGCTATAGCTCGCCCAAAAGATATGGCAGCAGCTCAAAGATCCTACGCGATCATCTCTGCAAAGCTTTGGTTGCTCCAAGAGCTCCAGCTTGCTTCAAGCTCACAAGACCCTATTACGGTTAAATACCGACATCTCTCCGAACCCTTCCGGGACGAGCCCTCTATAATCTCCCGCTACCGTAAGGTAATGGAGGGGGCTGACCGCAAGAAGGGGGGGGGAATGTAAGGGATATTCTTGCGATCAAGCCGGCTCCAAGTGAGACTATCTGGCTGTCAGCCATAGAGCTGTCGAGACTTAATCGCAGGCGATTGTCTCCAAGACTGATACGATTAAGTCTTACCCCACCAGCAGACGCTCTTTTCCTACCTAAAATAGGCCCTTTTTCCCACTGGGTTTTGGCCATAGGTTAAGGTTTTTATCGAGGCTGCTTGGCTGGTCCTTTTCCCCTATTTCTTTATTCCCCTATACAAGCAAGGCTTCTGCACTGCTTACCTTTCTGTATATAGAATTAATCTATTGGGATACGGGCTAGGGGCCAGCCCTAACCAAGGGGGGGGCAATGTAAGGGTACTTTTGGTCCCTTACTCGGCTGCATCGCCTAAGGGCTCTTAGGGGTCGCCAAGGCTAGCCTTCGGCTAGCCCTTGGCACCTCCTTATAAGCTCCTCAGGCTTACAGCCTCCTTCCTCCCCCATCGGTTCGTCTCTGTACTAGGCTATTGCCTACTCTTTACCATATCGTCCTCTTCCATCGACTCCCTATGTGACTCATGCTCGGCTTGCCTGCTCCCTACCGTACACCCTGGCAATACTGCCTTACACTTATTCTTACTATAAGTTATATAAGAAGGCCGCCTTATAGTCCCTAGCGCTACTCTTAATTAGGTAAATATTATATTAGGGCACTAAGTAGGCTAATAGAATGATATATATAATACTTTATGTAAGCTTTACAGTGTGTGGAATTAAACGAGCAACTTAATTGTAAATTTATGGAAATCAAGAGGTATATATACATGAAATAGTGGCAAGAAGATAATAACGATGATGCACAATTGCCTCGGTAGACAGCGCTTATAGTCGGCAATAGGTAATGGAAACAGGTGTGCGTACAGGTCGGCTGGACCACGCTAAAAGGTCGGCCCGATAAGCGAAACCTCCGCCCACCACACCAAATCTGACCTTCCCTCTCTTACTTTGACCTCACCTTCCACCTCACCTTCCATCACAAATCTATTAAATATATTTAAAATCCATTTAAAATATAATGTCTAGCACTCTAAAGAGCTGTGTAAGCTATCCGTAACCCGTTCTAAATATATTCTAACGGTTTAGGCTGCCTATAAAGCCTACCTGGAAATGGAGAGGCTCCCTAAGGGAGTTAATGCTTTTGTTGTGGTAAGTAGTTCTAGATATATTTAGAACACGTTCCTAATATAATACTAGCGCAATGACGAGGTGGATTTAACTATAGGGGAGGTTTTCTGTCAGTATAATGTCTTGCCTAATTTAGAGAATCCGGTACTATATAGGGTAAGTGGATAAGTATATTGGGTTTATAATATATTGCTAATATATTTATAACACGTTTAGAAAAAGGTTAGAGATCACAGCGCCCTTAGAAACTATATAAAGAAGTATAGTATTAGAACTAAGAATATTGGAAAGGGAGGGGCTCCTTCTATTAAGAAGTAAGAAGAAGTAATGGGTATATATTTTAAACGTGTTCTTAATATGTTTATAACTAGTTATTAACCCATTATAGCCTTCTATTCTGTGATTATGGCTATATATAATTAGAACGTGTTAGGAACCGCTTCTAAATATAATCCCACTAGTCTAGGCCGCTCTACTTTTGCTTAACCCCCCTATACCCCCACCCCGGCTTCCCCTAGCCGCCCTTCCAGGATTGCTGCCCTATAATTAACGGCTCCCGTTTAAAAGAAAGTTATGCCTATTAGATTTAAGAGTAGGCCTTAAAAAGGCGAGGTAAGATATTCCTAACGTATTTATAATATGTTCTAATTTATTTCCTAATACAACTTTCCTAGAATGGTTACTCTGCTTAAAGATTTGGGTGCTAAGGTTCTATATGCCGAGTGTTTAGACATAACTTCTAATTATAAGTTAATTTGGAACCCGTTTTAAACCGGTTAAAAATACGTTCTAAATTTATTATAGCTTACTTATTTAAGGGTTATCTTAATTAGAGCTGCTTTCTTAATGATAGGTTGGATAATACTAAGACTCCTACTCTAGCTCCTACTAAGACTTCTAAAAAGGGTTTAAAGAAGTTAGGTTTAAAAGGTTTAAAGGCTATAAAGAAAAAGGCTGCTAAACCTACTAGAATTACGGAGGAGGATATTACAGCAGCTATGTTTCTATAGATAACCTAGAATCTGGTTTATAACGTGTTTATAACATGTTATAAATGGAATCTTATAGATGGAATTTGGACTTAAATTTTAATAGGGTTCTATACCACTTCGGAACGTGTTTATAATACATTAGGTAGCGAAAATAAAAGTCATTGGTTAAATTATAATGTCTATTAAATTTTACTAACTTTAGCTCTTTTTAATAACTCCCTTTATATATTTTATAATTATAATAAATTAATTATAAATTAATTATAACTTAAATTCTAATAAAATAAAAATCTTTATTTTTAAAAATAGTATAATTATATAGTTAAGAAAACCCTTCTAAATTATATTGTATTATATAATTTTAAATAAATATTACTAATTTTTTAAAGTATATAAATTTTAAGCTAATATAATAATTATAAATATTTTTAAAAAATAGTTATTTAAATAATATATAAAATTAATTATAAAATTAGTTAATATAAGACTTATTATTTTATTTAATATATTTTAAATTAAGTATTAACTAATAACTTTCTATAGGTAATTCTATTTATTTATATATATAAGGCTTAAATATATAAATAGTAAATAGTAAAAAGTAAAATAATAGATTTTTATTAAATAGAATAAAGAGGTATTAACATTTCTTATAGTCTTTTTTTCTATTTTTTTACTATTTAATAGTTAATAGTATCTTAGTATTTTATTAAATAACTATAAATTCCTCATTAAAAGATTTATAAATGATTAATATATAATTACTAATATATATTAAGTTGCTTAAAATAGAGATATATATATAGAACTATAGCGNTATAGTCTAGAGGCTATGTATATAGTATTATATATAGTATTATATATTATATAATTAAACAAGTATAAAAAAAGGCCTAAATATAAGTATATTTTAATAGGAATATAATAGGAATATATTTAGAACGTATTTTATATTTAGTATACTTATTTTTATATACAAGCCTTTATTGCCTCTAGTTAAATTCTTTTTTCTATATTCTCTAGCTCCTTTGCCTCTAATTTAATCTCCATTTTACGAAGTTTAAGCCTTTAGCGTCTTTCCTAAATATTCTAGTTATTGCTTAAGGCCTAACGCTTTAGTGACTGTAAGAGACCGGTGCTAATACGCCTAAAACGTATTAGTAACCGGTTACGTATACGTTAGAATATAAATATGCCTTATAATTCCTTAGATGCTATAAAGGATAACCTAAAACGCGATATAGATCTAGATCTTGGCCCCCTTAAATGTCAAGCAGAATTAGATTGTGACCTTACTACACCTAATAATAATGTACGAAATAAAATATTATCCCCGCTATTATTAGCAGCGGCCTACTCTAATTCCTCTTAAAGTTATTAACGTTTTTATTCTAAACATGTTAGGAACCGGTTTAGAAGAGGTTTATAATAAATATATACTCTCTTTACCTATATAGTTTGCATACCAGGCCAATATTGATGTGTTTCTTTATATATATTATATTCTAAACTAGCTCTAAGCAAAATACTAATTAACGTCCCGTTAATCTAGTTTTTATGCGCTAAATATAATATAAGTATGTTATAAACGGGTTAGGAACGTATTAATACCTTATAATAGTAGGAAGAAGAAACTAACATATACCAAATGCATATAATTTATTTGCTGTTTGTTCTATTACATTTATATAATGTCTTAATCTATTAAATAGCTTGTGATTAATTAGAGAGCAGTGCTTATTTAACCCTAAGGCGATAACTGGGTGTCTCTTATATCTTACCTAGTTGGCAACTAATTAAGATTTGTATGTTATGCTATTAATACCTTCTAAACGCATTATAAATAGGTTTAGAATAGCTTACTAATTAGTAAATTATAGAGTTCTTTGTATTCTAACTGGCTCCTATATATAAGAAGAGCTTTCATCCGTTTATATATAGAGTAGGCCGTTTCATAGTTACCCGCGGCTTTTGAGATGCTTTATAGGAAGTATACTCGGCAGAAAACTAGTGTTTTCCTAAGATGCCACGTCCAATCGCGCCTCTAAGGATTAATATGCTGTAGATACCGCCTAAACCCTTTTATAACACGTTAGGAAGGCGTTTTAATTGCGTTCTAGGTATCTTACTAGCTATTTACTTGCTATTTATATTAGATGTAATAGCTTTAAAGCCTCCCTTATTACTATAAATATGTTTCCAATAAATTTGCTTCTAAAGACATTTAGAAAGTAATTAAAAGACTCGCTTAAAGTATAACTAGTAAGTACGCCTTATTTCCGTATTAGTAATAATATATATAAGCGTAAAAACTATTAGAATATATTAGTATCGCGTTCTAAACGGGTTTATATTATATAATAATACTTTTACTATACTCTTTAAGCTAAACAGTAAATATAATCTCGTTTATATTTCTTTTAACAATACGTTTAAAAGACATATTAACTTTAAATATAGTTTAGGCTAAGAAGATCTTAGCTTGCTCTTATAGAAAGCAGATTATTATAACTCTATTTTAATTATTATAGATCTGTTAGATATAAGCCTATAACGTATTAGTAAGCCTATTAGAATACGTTTATAATATATTTATATACTATTTTAGGATTTTAATACTTTTAATTAAACTTATATACTACCTCTACTAGTTCTTTTCCTTCTAGGTATAGAGTAAGCTTCTCTTTTTAAATTAATCTAGTAATACGATCTATAGTAGCAAAGCTTACATAGATCTGTGCTAAAGAGGCCTTCCTATACTCCATGCAAAACTATTTAAGGGTAGGACTTTAAAGAAACTTTCCTATAAAGACGTTAGGTATTTATTCGCAATTAGTTTAGAATATATTTACTAAGGGTAAGATCTAGATTACGCATTTAACAAACTAACTTAATTACCTCATTTAGTATCTCTAGAGGCGGCTTATTTAGGGGGGGTGGTGCATAACTATATACCCTATGCGAGGTAAAATGAATATAAGGAGTTTCTTCTAAGTCGTCTGGAATAAAAACGTAAAAAGTAACCTCGTAGTCCTAATAGATAAGTTTCCCTGGTCCCTGGGGGTGGTTAATTCCTAGGAATACGTTATAGATATATTATAAACATAGTTAGAACGCGTTCTAAGCAGGTTATATTTTTCTTACTACAGTCTACCCTCCTATAGAGATTTAATTTAATAACTCCGCATTACTCCGTTACTTCGTCACCTATATTACCTAGTTAAATAAGAGATGTTAAATACGCAGTATCATATTTCTTATTCGCTGGTAATACTTTTCGGAAGTGCTCTAAATATATTTCTATAGTAGCCTGCGTATAGGTAAGAAATAAGTGCCGAACATTAGTAATATCCTAATATAATTAGTTCTAAACGTGATTTGGTTGGGTTCTAAATATATTTACGTAAGGTAATTATATATAGAGTATCTTTATTGCTTAATTGTTAGTATATAAGCCTCCGTTTAAGAGCTACATACATTTTTAGCTTAAAATCGTCTTTAGGCTGCTAAAAATAAGCTTGTGTATATTAACTTAAGTACTAAATAGATTTAGAACTAGTTCCGTACCTATTTATATTACGTTTGCGAATATCTAAGTCGCTTCTATCTAGGGCTGCCCGCTCTCTCTATATTAGACCCCACGTCTCTTTAGAAACTATAGTATGTCTTAAAGATTATAACAAATTCTGAAGATATTTGCACTGTTTTACTCCTAAATAACGCATTTTATATTTTTTACCTCTTGCATTTAAGAGAGCGGACGTTATAGGCTTAGGAGCATATACTTATCTAGTTCCGTATTAGATCTAAACGCGTTATAAACTAGTTATAAATATAGTTAGAGTATAATTTAGATTTTTATTAACTTACCTATATAGCTTTTTGTGTATCTATGCCTCTTAAGTTAATACGGTAAGTATAACCTTTATTTAGCGTCTATAGGTACTCTAAAAGGCTTAAACAATCCTTAATTATAAGTGTAGTAAGAGGATTAGTAGATGCCTTAGTAAGAAATGTAATATAAGGAACTTCGGGCTAAATACGTTTAGAACTAGACCAAAACGTATTTAGAATATATTAAAAACTTACCTTAATCTAATCTTGCGGCTGTATATAACTCTCTTCTAATATATAATCTTCTAACCTAAGAACACTATCTTCCGAATTAATTTTAAACTTATTTTTATCATCACTAGAGAAATCCAGTAGCTGGTAATTATTAGATAGATTTATTTAAATTAGAATATATTCTGAACACGTTATAAACACATTATAACTAGTTACCCATAATGGTTAGTTCTGTTTTAGAGCCGGGAGGTAAGTTATATGGTGGGATGAGCGATTTAGGCTCGGTTAACCACGTAATCTTATATTTTCAGCTAAGGCTGCCCCGTGCAGGGATTGTGCATTAGCGCTTATGGTAGACCCACCCTTTAGCGTGGCCTAGCCGACCTGTAACCACGAAACAGGTAGTGAGACATAGGTAGTGAGACATACGAGGTGGTGAGTCACGACGTGATGCGAGCCTCGGTAGTCGGTTACACTTTATAAGGAAGAATTTTAGGGGCTTAAAGGCCCTAAGAAGATATCTACATAATAGCCCGCGCGCTGTCACGTGACATATTACTAAGCTTAAAGAGACTGCCTAAATACCCCCCCCCCCTACTAATATATTATACTATACTAACCGCTTACTATTATAGACCTTATATTAGCAGTAGTGCGACTACTAAGAATGGATATAAATGGGTTAGTTAAGATAGTATAGGAGGCGCTAGAACCGATTAAGCTATAGGATAAAAGGTAGCTAAGTTATATAGCTAGTTACGTTATAAGTTCGGAACGTAGGAACGTAGGAATATAGAAACGCAACGTACTAATATACTAATATACTAATGTACTAAGGGTACGTTCGGTTGCAAATTGGCTCCATATTATATTTGTTCAATCCGTGCGCCTTTTAGTGTCACCCGTTTTGTAATTAGTGGCGGCTACTGCACTGGCTTATTTGAATCTGTAAATGAGTCAATCGTTCGGTAAGCCTCCATATGAGGCTCCAGATTTGGCTTCGCACAACCCGTGATTAACGTCGGTGAGTGTCGAGTGAGCCCCTCTCTGCCACCAGGCCTCTATCGCGACTCCCAATTGAGAAGCTTCTTAAACACCTCGGGCCTTATATGAGTTAGATTTACGAGTCGTTGCTCGTGGCCGTAGAGCAACTGCGACGTCCACTTTGTTCCCCGCCATATATCAGTATGCTAAGTACGGACACCCTCTAGAAATAAATCTATTGCGATTATAAAGGTCAAAATAATAACATTAGGTAAGACTTGCAAATGCGACAGCAGTATCGCGATTGGGGTGTGTGGAGTCGCCATATCGCACAAAGTCGTTACTTTGGCGCGTATACGAGAGCTCCATATTGGTATGGAATATGGAACGGAGGCTCGGAGGCAACATATTGAAACGGTGCCAAGAACCTCATTTTAACTGCCGTATATAGTATAGCTTGCAAATTTGACGCGCTTACCGATATAGAGGTGTCAGATAACTCATATAGAGCTATTCATTGATGAAATGGGTTGATTAATTGATGATCTTGATCGTTGCTTGACCTAGGGCCCCTGGGCTTAGATAAAGATATTTACAAAGCACGGGCCCCGTGCATGTGACTCGTGCACGTCCTACGCCATAGAGAATACAGATTATCTAACACACCCCCTTAGCTTCGAGCTCTTTGAGGTCAAAGCTAACTACCTTCTCGTGTCCGTCAATGCGTTAATTAAACTATAATCTTATCTAAATCCTTCCATCTCACTCTGATATTCTCCCTTAGGTCCTCTAATTGCTTCTCCTTATTCAGCCACTCCTTAATATCCACTATTCCAATTATATTAACGAAGCTCTTGAACCTCTGCTTAGGCAGGGCCTTCGTAAGTCTATTGGCGATTATCTCCTTTATCGCTTTCTATTAAAATAGCACTCGTCTTATTACGTATTCTTAACGCAACTAGTGTTAATAGATATTAACGTGTTAGAGCTTCGTAATTAGCTTTACCGTGTCTTCTATAATTAGTTAGAGTATTTAGGTGTCACGGCACTGACCTAACGTATACTGTTTCATACTGTCTCGTACTATTCCCTACTGTTGGCTAGCCCACCACTAGCGACTTAGCGGCCGGCCCTACTATTTATATACAATACCCCCTTTCCACCTTCTTCCCCTCTTTATACCATAACGTAGTTATTCAGTCTACTTTATTGCAGCACTATAACAGTTTGTGGTATCTTCAATTTGCGCCCCGTCGCGATCACTGATTCCCCGTACCCTAGCCAATTAACCTCCGCCTTAGAGCAATCGCGACCTACGCGCGCCTCTGCTAAAACCAACACGTCCTCAGTACAGTCCTAGAATAATCCTTAGTTTTTACCTAGCGCCTANATNGGCGANANTAANNACGCNNAAATGGCCGAAACCTAGAACCCCCGCGACGTTTTCGCAGACCTATTTATAGAGATATACCCTAATATCGCGTGGATAATCCGCCGCTCCCTACTGTACCCTAAGACCTTTAAGCCTAGTAAAGCTTACCTTACCCTTATTAACTATACCAATAAGTTCCTTAACAACATTAAAGTAGGACTATAGTGTATATATAATATAAACACCGCCAATAAGAAAGCTAATAAAAACCTTAGTGCCCTTATCGCTTCCTAGACAGGAACTATTAACTCCTAGGCAGAGACTATTACCGTTCTAAAACAATTAACCCCTATAATAACGGTAGTAACCTAGTAGAAAAAACGGAGATCTAAAGACCCGCCAATATTTAGCGGAAAAGGCACCCCGCTAGAATAATAAGCTAATTTTAAGACCTAGCATATTAAGATTAAGGGAGTCTTTAACCGGGACTGGGACTACTTTAACACAGTTTAGTCCTAGATCCTTTATATCTCGGACATGCTAAAGGACAAGGCCTATAAGTTTATTAAGTAGGGCCTAGAGCTTATACACGAGAACCCAAATAACACATTTGCGTAGAAATAGCCTACTAAGGAAGATATGCTTAAAGACCTTACTGCCTACTATAAGGTCCTTAATATAACCTAGGTTATAAAGAATAAGCTTAACCATTTCCCCTAAGGCGAGCGTAATTACTAGTCCTAAAAGGGAGAGCTTAACGAGCTAATAGTCCGCGTTAAGAAGATAGATAAATAGAAGGTAAACCTACTCTAAAAGTTTATCTCTCCAAAGATAGAAGAGCTGGTACTTAGACTGGCCCACGAAATTAATAATAGCGACTATACAGGTTAGAGCAAGCAGATAGATGTGTTTGCTAAGAACCTCGCGAACTATACACACCGAGCCAACCTTAAGAAGAACGCTAACCACCGCCTACCTGCCCAAGCCCCTACCCCTATGTTAACCCCAACCCTAGCAATAACTAGAGAACCTATAAACCTTAATAAAATCTTAGACACGGAGCGTAAGCGCCGCGTTAATAATAGACTATACCTTGCCTGTAGCCTGCCCGGCCACTAAAAGGATGCCCATAACCCCGCTAAGACAGTAAACCTAGTCCTAATACTACTCTGTTAAATGACGCGAATAAATAACCGCGGACGCGGCAACTGTAGAGTCTATTATAGACGCGGCGACCGCGGAGCCTATTATAGCCGCGGCAGACGACCCCCCCCCTTTAACCCTACGGCTTAGTTACTCCAAACCATACCCTATATAGGAGCCTAACCCGTTAATAACGCCTAGTATTAGCGACTTCGCGCTAGCGAATATGAACACAGCCACGTTATTAGCGAGGTATTGTCTTCCTATACCCCGACCAAAACAGAGATAAACACCGCCAGCTAGACGGACACTGGACCGCCCTACTAAGATAGCCCCATACCCTAGTCGTTAAAAGGTAAACCCTTAGACTAAGTCGCGCCTAAGGGTCTAAACTATATAAGGAGGAAGACGAGAAGATTAGGTCCCTATTACTAGATTAATTAATCCTTTCTATTAGTAAACTGCCACTTAATCTTAGATCAGTAAATAGTAATAAGAAATTAATCCTTATTTAAACCTAACTCTCTTTATTACGTAACCTATACCCCTAAGTTTATATTAATACAGTAAGCCTAGTAGACTCCGGTAGTACTGTAATAGCATTTGCTAACGCAGAGTCTATTATAAGAAAGTATAACGTTATAACTAAGAAGCTACTAGCACCTAGGCTACTGCGCCTTATAGACGGTATCCTAACTTCGCTTATTACGGACTACTTTACCGCCCAAATGTTAATCGGCCTCTATACTGAAGCCATGCTCTTTTTTGTTACTAAACTCTTACCTACTACCCCAATTATCCTAGGTATACCCTAGCTTCAAAAGCACGAGCCCTATCCCAGCTTTAGGAAACTTAAGATCCGCTTTAACTTAGACTACTACTCTAGGCACTACCTCCCGTAGGGGATAGCCAACGTTAGCAGGGACGCCCTATATAGACACTTAGCACTACTAAGCCTAGTGCCTAGGACTATATACAAAGCCCTAATAGTAGAAGACATTCCTAATAAAGGGGAGCCTATATAGCTGCAAAGAAACGAGATAGTAGAAGACTGGACTAACCTAGTACTTAAGACCAAAATAATGGGCCAGCCAGCCCTGCCGAGACTAAGGAAGAAGGTCCGCTTTATGCCGCCACTACTAAGAAACTAACCCCAACCTAGGCACTATTTAAACCCTAGCCGCCTAGCCCGACACCTAGAACTAAGCTATATACCATATACGTACACTATAGCTCGCGTTATAGTAAGGACTAGCTATGGAACTACTGAGACCTAGATAATAGAAACCGCGCCACCGCAACACCTAACCTCACACCCGTCTCCCGCGCGTACCGTATAGGGCCGCCGCCTCGTTTCCGCCCCCCTAGGCTAACTAAGCCGTACTAGCCTAGCCGTAGCACCAGAGAGCCAGATACGCCCTAACCTAGACGATATTAAATACACCCGTGCTATTAATTTTACCTAGTTCTATAAGTAAAAAGACGTAAAGGTAATAAGGATCTATATAGCGGAGCTAATAAAACTAGTTAAACAAAATAAGCACCGACAGCTGCTTAAAGAGCTGCCTATAGGCTTAATAGAAGTACCGAACCTATTAGAAAGGTCTTTCCGCCGGCTAGTAGAAGGCAACTATATAATAAAGGAAGCCCGTAAAGCGCTCCCCCCCTATTTCTATAACTTCCTTAAGATAAATCTAAAAACTAAACCCAAGCTTTTATGTCGGAAGATAGTTAACACCAATATTAAAAAATTCCTAAAAGGCAAATTAGGATTAACCCGCGAAGATATTCTATAACGCCTACTAAAGGAGTTTAGTAAACATATTAAGCACTTTTTCCCTAAAAACGTAGATAAGCTGCCCCTTTACCGACTATAGGACCATAAAATTGAGATCACCCCCAGAAACTAGGCCCCATACTATAAAAATAGACCACTCTCACCTGCTAAACTTAGGTATGTAAAAAAGTGGATTAATAAGATACTAGATAAGGGTTTTATCCGCGAATCAACCTCACTAGCTGCCATACCACTCCTCCTCGCTGCTAAGCCTGGCGGCGGTATACAAATCTACCATAACTACCAAGGCCTAAATATAGTTACTATTAAGAATTAATACCCACTGCCACTAATCCGCGAAACACTTAACGCACTTTATAGCGCTAAGTACTTTACTAAACTTAATATAATTACTACGTTTAACCGGATCCGGATTGCGGAGGGCTATAAGTAGCTTATAGCATTTATTACCTGGTTCGGACTCTATAAGATACTAGTTATACCATTCAGCCTCTATAACGCACCCACTACATTCCAGAACTATATTAACCATATTTTACACAACGCCCTTAATGACTACTGCACTGCCTACCTTAATAACGTCCTTATCTTTTCTAAAACACGCGCCAAGTATACTAAGTATATAAATAAAGTTATCTAAAGACTCAGCAATGCTAGACTTTAGATTAATATTAATAAGTCTAAGTTCTACTCTACTAAAACAAAATACCTCGGCTTAATTATCTTAACTAATAGTATAACTATGGACCCTAAGAAGATACAGGCCTTATAGGAATAGAAGGACCCAACATTAATTAAAGAACTATAATAATTTCTCGGCTTTGTAAACTTCTACTAACGATTTATCCAAGGCTACTCTGCTATCGCTACACCTATAATAAAACTTCTAAAGAAGGATATCGGATGGCTATGGGGACTAGAACAAGCCAAATCGTTTAAGGCCCTTAAGGGAGCCTTTACTTCAGCACCAGTACTAGCATACTATAACTATACGAAGAAAACAGTGGTAGAGATAGACGTATTAAATTGGGCTTCCGGCGGAGTCCTTTCCCAATATAATAACAACGGAAAATTAAAACCGGTCGCATTCTTCTCCGCAAAGCACTCCACGCCAGAATATAACTATAAAATCTACAATAAAGAACTCCTAGCTATTATTAAGGCTTTAGAGGAATAGCGTCCTAAGCTACAAGGGACTAAGGAGCTGTTTAAAATTATTACCGACCATAAAAACCTATAGACGTTTATAACTACTAAGTAGCTAAACTAGCGCTAAGTCCAGTAGGCAGAGTTCCTTTTATAGTTTAACTTTATAATTATATACAGACCTAGCAGCAAAGCTATACTCCTTAACGCCCTAAGCTAGCTACTAGGAATAAGGCCTAAGGACACTAATAACGAACGCCTCCGCTACTAAGCCTAAGTCGTTATACCGCCCTAGAAAGTTAACCCTATAATCTTAGAAGAATTACTATATAAGTCCCGTAACTCTAATAACGCGGAGTTTATAGCCGCTCTAGACCCCGAAATAGCCGAAAAGTTACTAGATAAGTTAATCTGGCTAGGATACCAGGAGAACAAACTCGCAAGAGATATAATAGTAGCCCTGCGTGATTAGAAAGCTCGCCGTTAGCTAAAGAAAATTAGGAAATTACTCTGTTACAATAAGTTAGAATACAGTATCGTTAACGGACAGATCTACTTCCGCTAATATCTCTTTGTCCCTAACGCCCTAGACCTCCGCCTAGAAGTTACCTATTACTCTTATAGCAGCGGCCCCACTAGTTACCCTAGCCGGGTT
This sequence comes from Cenococcum geophilum 1.58, assembly GCF_001692895.1. Classification (NCBI taxonomy): domain Eukaryota; kingdom Fungi; phylum Ascomycota; class Dothideomycetes; order Gloniales; family Gloniaceae; genus Cenococcum; species Cenococcum geophilum. The sequence continues at coordinate 738,160 of NW_027137581.1, read as the reverse complement.
AAGACTCTTAACCTTTTAAACCGAATATACTAGTAGCTAGGAATCTCCTAGTTTATAGCTACCTTCGTTAAAGACTATGCCCTATACTTTTATACTAAGACCCCCTATTCTACCCCGCCCGGTTTCCTAAAACCACTAGAATTACCCGCCCGCCCATAAACCAATATCTCAATTAACTATATTATAACGCTGCTAGTATGCCAACGCTACGGCAAGGCATATAAATATATTCTTATTATTATAGACCGCCTAACTAAAATATAACACCTCGTTCTAGTAATAGGACTCTTAATAGAGGAGTTAGTTAATAGCTTTATTAACAACATATATAAGCTCCACGGTGCACTAAGCACGATTATCTTTAATTACGGCATATAATTTATCAGCAACTTCTAGCGACAACTAAGTAAACGCCTTAAGACAACCTTGCGACTAAGCTTAGCCTAGCACCCAAAAACGGACGGCTAAACTAAAATTATTAACGCCGCCGTAAATAAATACCTTTATGCTTTTGTTAGCTTTATATAGGACAACTAGGTTAACTACCTACTGCTCGCCGAGTTTACTATAAATAACTAAGTCAATAAGAGCACAGGCATCTCCCCATTTTTTATAAACTATGGCTTTAACCCTCGCCTCGGAATTAAGCCTGCTAGCCCCTACCTACTAACACTATTAGCATAAGCAAAGAAGGAGTTCTTCCACGCAGACTCTATAGCCAACCGCTTTAAGCGGATATTAATATAGCTTAAGGCCCTAGCCCGGATTTCACAGCAACGCTATAAAAATAATGCTAATACCTGTAGGGATAAGAGCGCGTTATTCTATAAAGGTAATATAGTTATAGTTAGCTTAGAAAATATGAAGATAAATAGACCTAAGAAGAAATGGGACGATAAATGGGACGGCCTATACCCCGTACTCGCAGTATACTAAGGGGTAGTTATAGTAGACCTCCTAGACCATATCTGAGTAAATAAATCCTTTTATATATCTAAGGTCCGCCTCTAGGCTACTAAAGAGATCCCTAGCTAAGCAAATATTAATACCGTAGAGCGCCGTAATATATAAGGACGAGTGGCAGAGAGAGATAATAACGGCAATATAGAAGATAAATGGGAGTTTAAGAAAATCCTTAATATATATAATAAAGACCCCTAGGGCCTAACTTATAAGATTAAATGGAAATATTATAAGGATATAACCTGGCAGCTAGAGGAAAACCTAAAGGGTTGCAAATAAGCTGTACAGCGCTTTTATAAGCAACACCCTAAGAAGCTAGGACCCCCAGACTGGGCACGAGATAAGGAAAAGTCATGCTAAGGTTACGGCCGACCACCGCATTAAAATTTGTGGTGGTTAAGATGTTATAGAACTTCAACCGGCGGTTAAAGTTGTCTAATTGGCCAAATTCTCACCAAGAAACGCCACACGGACCGATTTAGGTAGCGGTGTAGAGTTCTGCCAACCTTACTCACTAAACTAACTAATTAGGATTTTCCATGCCCGGTATAGAAAATCGCTATTAGCTCGGTTAAGGGCGGTAAGCGGAACTGATATCTTTACGGTAGAAAATAGGCAACCCCGTATACTGCCTATTTTTAAGTTATCTATTTAGTTTAGGGACTAAACCGTCTAGGGGAGAGGAGTACTGTTACGGCACTGACCTAACGCATACTGTTTCATACTATCTCGTACTATTCCCTACTGTTGGCTGGCCCACTACTAGCGACTTAGCGGCCGGCCCTACTATTTGTATACAATACCCCCTTTCCACCTTCTTCCCCTCTTTATACCACAACGTAGTTATTCAGTCTACTTCATTGCAGCACTATAATATTAGGTATTATTACAATTAATAATTAAGGGCTCGTTTAGCCTTAATGTTATTACTTTAAGTAGCCTGCTAATAAAGATAGCTTCCTTTACTATCTATAATAGGGCTAATAGCTTAGCTTCTGTGCTTAACGTCGTAACCGTACCCTGCTTATTTGCTCTCTAGGCGATTAGCCCCCTAAATAGCTTTATAATATATCCTTATAAGCTCTTTCTATTAATGGAATTGTCTGTAAATAATGCGTCGCTAGTATAAATAAATAATTGCGCTTTACTTCTACCGTCTCCGTCATCTTGTCCTTAGTCGCGTATTCCTTTATCTCTCCCTCTACCGTTTATTCCTTCCTTATCTCCTCTATAGTAGATTGCTCTGCTCCTCGTGCTATACAGGTACTGGATAGCTCTATTTACCGCTTGATGGTGCTCTTAGCTTAGGTTATAATTAAACCTTACTAGCTATAATACTGCAAAGGCAATATCCGGACGCGTTGTAGTAGCTGTATAGAGTACTAAACCCAGTTTTCTCTAATATAGCATTGTAGAAGCTAGTAGGGATATAGGACGGACTAATAGGTCTATATTGGGGGATGGACGCGTTAGACGGATTATACGGTAATTAGTAAGGAGGAGTTCCGATTCTGCTATAGGAGTGTCTAGAAGACGCCCTTTAAGATCTATTTTATACTAGTTAGCTATCTTCTTAATATAGGCTTTCTGGGATAGCTACAGGAGCCTTTGGCTACGATTGCGTAGTACGTAAATTCTTAGGAACTATTTTAGCTCGCTAAGGGTACTTATCTGGTATTCCTTGCTTAGCTCCTTAATATAACGGCTCGAACTATTAAACAAATGTCTCGACAGAGACTTAAACAAATGCTTGCAAGATGAAGCGAACGAATGCTGTATTACGAAGATATCAAGCTGAGGAGAAGAAGGAGAGGTATGTACAGGAGGGAGAGACGTGCTATGTACTTGTTGAGGCGCCAAGCCCTTAGACGAACCCCTGACTAGGTGACGAGCCCTAGCGCCGTCACACTTAATTACTTCTTAAGCTTTCTTCTTATCTGTCTTTTGGTAGCAGAAGACAATATCGTCAACATAGAAGAAGACGACTATTTTACCTTTTAGCATGACATACGGCTCCTAGGGTACTTCTTTGAAACCCAATTCGTTTAATAAGCTTGTAAGATTCTTCTACTATAATAGTGGTGATCGTTGTAGTCTATATAGGGCTTTTCTTAAGCGTAGTACTTTGTCTATCTTTCCTTTATTAAACCCTGGCGGTAGCTTTATATAGACGACCTCGTCAAGATTGCAATAGACAAACGCATTGACTGTATCTATCTATGTCGTCTCTAGGTTAAATTTTGCAGTGATCGCCATAAGGGTTCGGAAGGTCGTACTAGCTAATATAGTGGCTCTTATAGGTAGGTCTCCTGGGGCCTATTAATTTCCGCAGACTACTAAGCGTGCTTTATATTTCTGGAGAAATCCGTACTTGTCCGTCTTATAGATAAACACCTACATTAAGCTAAGGACCTACTGTCCCTTTGCGTGCTTTTTATCTATTTCTTAAAACAACCTTATTTAATAATAAGATTATAGATAGGCTTATTAAGCCTCCTGGAACTAATCTTAAAGAGGATATATATTAAGGTCCCGGATTAACTAGGGTAGTAGAGGTAGGTTCTTTTTATATAATCTAATATTGCGTATTCTACCTGATTTTAGCTTGCTGTTGGTAAGTCAACTATTAAGGTTAAACTTCCTTTCTGCTAAAAAGGCGCCGTAATAGGCTGACGTGATCCTTTTAGTAATAAAGTCTTTAAACCTATTATCGCTGGCTTCCTTAAACGAGTCTTTAACTAAGTCGTTGGATACCCCCTAAGTATTAAACGCATCTTCTACTCGATAAGCAACGTCTTAATTAGTACCTTATATATCTAACTTTGTAGGATACTTAACGTAAAAGGTATATAGAGATTTTTTATCTTCTTCTGTTAGAGGTGGTGTATAGTACGTATCTTTAAGAGCTCTTATAAGCTTAAGATCTGCTAACTCATTAAAGGCTTAAACTGGCTTATTAACATCGTTGTCTTCCTCTTAAATTAACGGTTTAAATACTTCTTTATCGTCTTCTAGAAGGACCTCGTTCTTAGTTTAGGTATTAGGTAGTTAAATCTTCTTAATTAGTGTATCTAATTTAGCGTGTAGGTCCTCTAAGATATCCGTTCGCTTGCCGTTAAAGAACGTCTTTTTGTTAAAGATAATATCCCTTATAGAGATAACGATACCCTTATATGGGATCTAGATCCTATAGATATTGGTAGAGTTATAGCCGATGAGATAGCTAATATAGGCTCGCGGATCTAGCTTGCTTAGCCTTTTCTTCCTTAGCTGGGCGTCTAACGTCATCGCGTACGCCCTACAGTCGTAGGCTTTTAGGTGCGCTAGTTACGGCTTTCTTAATCTCCTATTGGCTAGGAAGGTATAGAACCTCTTATATAGCGATATCCAACCGTTACTTTCCTGTGGCGTTTAATCTCAAAGGTAGACTGTATAGTTGACTATCTCGTTCTATAGGTCGTGTGGTAAATTAGCAGCAATTCTTATTACTTATGCTCTTTTAATAATTATACCCCCTAAGCGTTTGGTGGTACCGTTTTAAGCTTAGGTATATAGCGCTAAAGGCTTAAATGTAATCCCTTAAGTCCGTAGCCATTTAAGAGTTTTCTTTCTCCCTAGCTTATTATCTAATCTAATAGTGTTAACTTTAAGGTTATACCTTAGACGAATCTACTAGACGAAATCTTTAAGCACCTATAGTGTCTCCTTCTCCTTACTGTGCGTCGTTATAAAGTATAGGAAGGATCTTCCTAAGTAGGTGTTATAGATAAGTATAACTTATATAAATCCGGTATATGCTTTCTTAAGGTTAGTCTAGTTAATATAGAGGTTAAGATAGGGTTTATTAATCTTCTATTTTAAGAACCTTCTTAAGACCTAATGCTTAATTTTGGCGAGACTGTAATATTAATATTCCGTTGTCTTTAGGCCTTAAAGCTTAATTTTTAAGGCGTTAAGACCTAACTAATAAAGGCTTATAGGACCTAGATGACCTAGATACAAATACTATAAATATGTATCTCCTTTTAAATCTAGACGAGCGTCTCTTAATAATGCTCTACGCTTCTATTGGCGTAGTAGTTAGCTTATATTAAACGCTAATAAACTTTTTAGTTAGACGTATTTAATAGTCTATTATCTGTAACGTTCTTCCATTTAATATAGGACTAAGTTATCCTTTCGAACTAGAAGATTGTTCTCTCCTTTATTATCCTAGTAGTACCCTTATTTTTAAAGTAGACGGAACGATACTAGATTTATATTAAAGTCCGTATAAAAGGTAACGTATAAGGGATATTATTGCGGACACCTTGGGTTGCCCTCAGGACAACCCCCGGACGCCCCTCGGATAGTTACCAATTACGTGCCAAAGGCACGTGCCCGTAGTATATAGTCCCCACGATCCTAAAGGCCTTACCTCCTTAAGGATTCGTCTCTCTTACCAATCTATCCTATTCCACAATCGTGTCCTTATAACCCCCTGTCTATAAAATCCCCTTACATTTAAATCCTTCCTACTCTTTTTAGAAGGGTAGTCGGCTTTAAGGACCAGATTATTTATTTATATCTTTTATTTATAACTACTATCCTCCCTTAAAAATCTCGCGACAACCTAAATAGAAACTCTATAGATACCTTATAGAAAGCCGTCGCGCAAAGGCAGGAAGGTCCCTCTAATAGCAAGAGATTACGACAATATAACCCTCTAGGTAAGACGGCTAAACGAGCCCTAATACCTAGATGCTCTAGGAGCTCGAAGACTCTCGTATACCTATAGTTACTGCTAAGGAAAACATAGACACCCTTTATAATGGTTATAATGCTACTAGAAAGCAACCGGAACCCCTTTAGCCCTACTTAGGCTAATTAGAAGATTAAGCGCTAGAGGTAACCCTAAGATCTCCCCCTAAGCTAGAAATGCTAAAGAAATATACTAACGCGTTTAACTAGGGACCTAACCAGAACCCTCCCGGAAGACTACCGGCCTATAATTAGTATAGTAGCGGTATATAAACTGCTTATAAGCTAAGCAGGCCTACCCCTTTAGGAAACTAAACCTAAATACTAACTTAAGACCCAAGGCTTATTAGGAAACCCGCACTAGCCACTAGTACTAATACTACCTCTATAGCAGGAGCTTCCCTAGGCCCGAGTTCGGAAGGTTAAGAGCCCTATACTAATCTCTTTTAAGACGGATATTGGGAAGCTGTTATAAGGCTCTTAGAAGCTATGCGGGAGGAAGCCACTAATAAATATATTAGAACCCTTTAAGGGCAAATCTAGATCTAGTAGGGTTTAATCTAAGCTAGGTAAATTCTTTTATAACCTAGTTAAGGCTAAGGGCTTTCTGGGGGCTACCTAGTACCTATTTAAGGAGGTATGGAAGACTTAGAGAGGCACCTATGTAATAAATGGAAAAAGGATATAGATTAACTGGCTAAGGCCTCCGGTAGTCTAAAACTTCGTTATAAACCCAACGCCTAATAGCTAGACAATTGGGTTCGCGAGGTAGATAACTTCTTTAAGATGCTAATAATATAAGATAATACCAAAGAGCGTATACGCTAAATTATTAGTAAGATTAAAGACCAATCGCTAAACTAGATCGCGCTTAATTAACTTAATAAAGAGCAAATTATAATATGGCTATAGCTATAGACCTTTCTAAAGGGTTGGACCTAAGATCCGTATATTATATAATACGATAATACAGAATAATTCTAGAATAGTACGCAGCTAGACCGTTAAGACTTCCGCTAGTTTATAAACTTTATAAAAACTCATGCTTAATAAATAGATCTAGAACCCTTTAAAAATAAGGACGACAGCGTCTATAAGAAGGAGAAGATTGGATTTATCTAGGCTAAAATTAAGCTAGCAATTTATAACAAAATAAAGCGCGTAGGAGCCCTATCGCGGATTACCGTATATACGGATTTTAAATAAGCGGTTCTGAATGCCAAGGATGCGGTAAGGAACTAAACCTCTTTTAGTAGGAAGCTAGGGGGTTACTAAAAGCGCGGGCACTCTAGTAGTAACATAGGGCAGACCTAACCTTTAAAGAAGCCATTCTTAAAGAGAACTTTAGAAGGGTTAAAGTTAGGAACCTTAAATAACGGGAAAGACTCCTAGGGTTAACCCGATACCCATTTAGCACCTTTACAGAAACACTCTAAGAAGTTAAGAGAAAACTTTAAAGGTAGATCTTATTGGAAAAATAAGTAGGGTAACAACCGTACTAACAATCTAAAAAAAGAAAAGCCCTAGTCGCGGACCTTTCCTAGCTATAACTAGGGCAAGATACAAAAGAAAAAACTCTTTGTATTACCGTTAAGCTAGAAATAACACTCCCTATAGGTAAGGTATAACAGTTCTAAGCACTATACAATAGCGGCGCTAAAATCAATCTTATATAATATAATTTGGTAAAAGAGTATAAACTTATCCTATTACAAAGGTGGCGGAAACCTATTATAGGCTTCCTAGATAAGTATTGGATTAAGCTATATAGTGCCTATAAGCTTACAGTGTTAATAGCCGATATGCATAACCGCACTAAGGTAGTCGGCCCGTAACCCTTCTAGGCGGCTAACTTCGTAGGTTATAACCTTATCCTTAGATACCCTTAGCTTACAAAAGTAGATCCTAAAATACGCTTTAAGACTAGAGCCTTTAAATAGTGGAACGATAAAGATTTAAAAGGGTGTATATTACTAATAAGCCTAAAGGACATCCTAGAGAATATAGCCCTAGGCGAAATAGTGTACGCTCTATACCTAAAGGAGTATCAAATCTAACCCCTGTTTAATAGCAAGATGGGTATAAAGCTTAGTATAGATAATAACCCCTCTATAATAGAGACCTTATAGGAAACTACCGGATAGGTTACAGAGACATTATAGGGAGGCGGCAATTTTAAGGATCTCACGAGATACTTTAACCGCCACGGGTTACTCTGGCTTAAGTAATATACGGAAAGTATACTACGGTACCTTAAACGCTGCGTTAAGGAGTTCCCTACCCTTTACTGGCTACCGTATGAAACGGTTTAACGTACGGTGGCAACTATATATAAGTAACTACTATAGCGCATAACGCTGCCTATAAGCATCCTAAGGGAGCTCCGGGACCTACCTAACAATAATATAGAGGACAAACACGACCCTAATTTGTTAAATATTCTAGTAGGCCTAAGGGACTTACTAAGGGTATTTTTGGGCAGGAGAGTAAAAGTCCTACTATAAAACTTGGAGTATAATTATATAATTAATCTAGAAGAAGGCAAATAACTACCAAACCTTTCTATCTACAACCTCTTGTGTAAAGAGCTTAAGATCCTACGGGAGTACCTTAATAGGTTACTGGAAAAGGGGTGGATCCGGCCTAGTAAGTCGCCGTTAGGCGTACCGATCCTCTTTATCCTAAAACTAGATAGAACTATAAGGCTATACGTAGACTATCGCGGTCTTAATAAGATTATAATTAAGAACTGTTACCCACTACTACTAGTTAGTAAAATGCTGGATTAACTATCTAGGGCGAAGATCTTTATAAAGCTAGATTTATAAGACGCCTATTATAGGCTCTGTATTAAAGAAGGGGATAAGTAAAAGACCGCTTTTAAGACTTAATACGGCTACTTTAAGTATCTGGTAATGCCTTTCGGGCTAGCTAATACGCCTACAACATTTTAATCGTATATTTATAGAGCCTTAGGGGGATTAGTCGACCGCATATACGTCGTCTATTTAGATAATATCTTAATTTACTTAGAAGATAAGGATTAATACGAGTAACACGTCCGCGAAGTGCTGGAACGTTTAGATAATTAGGGCCTCTACGCTAAGGCGTTAAAGTATATCTTTAACACTAAGCAGGTTAAGTTCCTAGGTTATATCGTAACGCCTATAGGTGTAATTATGGACCTAGTACGGGTGTAGACGATCTAGGAGTAGCTAGAGCTAGAAAGCTACTAGGATATTTAAGTATTCCTAGGCTTCGCCAATTTCTATAGGCGCTTTATCTATAACTACTTAGACGTCGCCTAATACCTATCTAACTATATTATAGAAGCTTTCTAAGACCTAACCTAAGGAGCAAAAAGCTTAAAGGCGGTAAGGAAGAAAACTAAGAAGGGACTAACTAAATAGTATAAGCTATAGTTATGGCCCAGAAAGGTTTAAAAGGCCTTTTAGGAACTTCGCGTAAAGTTTATAGAAGCTTTATTGCTGCGGCATTTCAACCCAGATTAGCTATTAATGATAATTACTAATATATCGAATTTTACCCTTATTAGTATCCTACTACAACCTAATAGGTATCCAGACGCTACCTAGCTCCATTAGAGACTAATAGCATTTTATAGCAGAAAATTCTAGGGACCTAAAGTTAGGTATTATACCCATAATAAGGAACTGCTGGCTATAGTTAACTGCTTTAAATAGTGGCGACACTACCTTAAGTACGCGAGCCATACCACTTATATACTTTTAGATTACTATAATCTACGCTACTTTATAACTACGAAGGAGCTTACACCTTAATAGGCTAGATAGGTAGAGGAGCTCGCATGGTTTAATTTTAAGATTAAATATAAGCTAGGGGAAAACAACCCTACTAATAGACCGTTACGACGGCCAGACTATGCTAAAGGCTTTAAAACGGGAGAAGGAAAACAGATAATAGATATCTTACTCCCTATATTATAGAACAAGCTCCAGGTATAGGATGCTTAAGCACCCATAGCTCTATACACTAAGTCTTAGGCGGTGTAAGCCCTATTGGTTTCTACTAACGTTCTAGCTAGTACCCAGTCTGTTAATAATAAGGGTCCGAATATACCTAAATAGGACGTCCCCGATATATTCTCGGAACCTAGTAATACACTATCTCTAATTGCTGAGCTATCCTCTTAAATAAATAGCGAAGCTATAGAGCAATCGGAACTCGGAGCCCTATAATAACTAAAGGACTTTAACCTTATAGCGGCCTTCCTAACGTATACGTATCGAAGAGTTATAAGATCTATAGTACTATCTAGTCTTGTACTTAGAGCAGTATGGGACAAAATAGCTTTTACCCAGGAACTATCCGAAGGGTTAATGGATTTCATCCGCGAGGTATAACGGAGGGACGCTTTCTATACTATTCTTAATGCAGAAGTAGACCGGAAACGTAATAGAAAGGAAGCTGCTAGGCGCTACTATTGGGAACTAGACCCGATAGGCCTACTGCGTAGAGGTGGTAAGGTTTAGGTACTATAAGAAGCAAATCTACGACAGAAGATTCTTATAAAGAATTATAATGATCCTTTGGGCGGCCACTATGGTTAAGCAAAGACAGTGGAATTACTTTAGCGTAAATACTATTGGCTAAGGCTTAAGTAGGAAGCAAAGGAGTATATTAGCCATTGTAAGAAGTATTAAGTATATAAGATCTATAGGCATAAGCTATAGGGTCTACTTAAATTAGTTCCCCCCGCTAGTGAGCTATAGCGATATTACGATATAGACTTTATTATGGATCTCCTGCCATCTAAAAATGGCTAAGGACGAATATACAATTCGGTTCTTATACTTATTAATAGGTTTTTAAAGTACGTCTAATACCTTTCTATTAACAAGACGATTAATATATAAGCGCTTGCCAACCTGATTAAGGAGAAATGCTTTCTTAAAGTAGATTAGCCGCACTCCATTATTACTAATAGGGGCAGCGTCTTTATAAGTTAGTACTGGTTAGATCTATGCTTCTATTTAAAGATAAACTACTATTATAGTACGGCTTTTTACCTGTAGACGGATGGGTAAATAGAACGCTAGAACTAGAAACTGAAGTCTTATCTATAGATATATTTAAACTACTAGCAAGATAACTAGTGCGAGCTACTTCTATACGCGGAGTACGCTTATAATTTAAAGCAATATATATTATATAAGTATGCACCAATCTAGATTGCCTATAGCGTTTAACTATTTAGGTTTAATAGTATACCTAATAATTACTGGCTAAGGCCGCATAATTAGTTATAGGATTTTACTAGGAAGTCTAAGGACATCTACTAGAGAGTATAAGGATACCTCTAGAAATAGAAGAAGTAATAAAAGCATACAAAGCAGAGCCTATAAGATGCCTAAGAGTAGTAGAGACTTTAGTATAACTATAAGCACCAAGATAAGCATTTCGGAGTAGGCGATAAGGTTCTATTACGTTTAACGAATATTAAGACCTATTGACTATTAAAGAAGCTTAATATAAGATACCTAGGTCCCTTCTAAGTTAAGGAATAAATTAGTAAGCTAGCCTATCGTCTCTAGCTACCCCTATCTATAGCCTATATATATTTAGTGTTTTATATAAACCTACTAGAGCTATAGCATAGACCACCATTAGAAAAGAACTTCCGTCTAGGCCTAATTAAACACCCTAAGGTAGTAGGCGAGCGGTATAAGGTTAAAGCTATACTACGCTATAAGTCTGTTAAGAACAAGCTTCAATTTAAAGTTAAATAGCTAGGCTGGCCCGCTAAGGACTCTATATAGGAATTAGAGGATTACCTTAATTATTACGAAGATATTCTAAAAGAATATTAGGACTAAGGTCCATAATCTACAAGTCGCAGAAAGCGCTCTAATACTATGGTATTATCGCGACCTAGGAAGAAAGCTTGCGAAAAGAGTAAATAGGTTAAATTGGATATGGAACGGACAGGCCCTAAAAACTATAGGGATAGGGCTACGGCCTAAGGCAGGATAGGTCCTTAGCCTTTCCACGTATATAGTATAGAGTTAATAGGGCATTTTGCTAGAATTGCATTCCTATTCATTAATCTATATTAGGAATATTATTCCTAGGGCTTCTAAGCCCTTTTTAAAAGCCTTACGAGGCCTTCCTAAGCACCTAATTGAGGTCCTTAATTGCTACTATATATAAGAACGAATCCTAAAAGTCTAAACCATAAATACCTAATCTGAAAAGCTACTACGCCTTATTATTATTAGGAGTAGGATTAGTGTCTATTAGGCCACTAAGTGATGGCTGACGAGAATGGGATCTAGATGCCTTAGTAGGCGTATAAGTAGGCATAAAAATAGGGGTAGGACGATAAGGTATAGCTAGAGTAGAGACTCTTAAATACTTAACACCAATATTAGGTCCAAACTAATACTAATAAAGCTCTTAGGGAGTAAGCTTATAGTTAATAAAGATATACTTAAGCCTAGAATAAATAGAGATGTTAGCTGGCTGGTATAGTCTAGAACTACTAAGACCTTGCTACGGTAACTGTTAGTTACCTATCCGCTAGGTACCCAAAGGGTAACCTACCTAATACCGCATTATATTATACTCTTTTAAAACTTAACGCGTATATGCAAACTCCTTCCTATAGTAGATAGTAACCTTCTTCTCATTACCCCTATTACGCACTCTATCCTTAGTATACTAACCTTGCTCTTATATTAGGCGTTACTAGCTAGCTTGCTGGGAATTATAGGTAGTGTAGATAGCCGTGGCATAGTCTTAAATTTGGCTAAGTTATTTAGCATTTACGCTAGAATAAGAGAGAGCCCGGGCGATATAGTAGTTAAGGATATTAAAAGAACGTTGCCACTTAGGCCCAGGCTATTAAAGCTTAAAGTTAGTAATGGAAATCTATTAAGGATAGAAAAACTTACCTTAACGTAACTACCGCTCTTAGTACGCATGCATTAATTATAAGGACTAAAGGTATTAGATTTAATATAGTACGTCTTATTATAAGCCTCTAGAATCCTGTTATTAGATTTCTGGTCTTTTAAAGATATATAGGTAAAATTATTTAGGTAGGACTAGTACTAGTTGCGGGTTAGCGGGGGTTAAGGTTCTATATGCAAAGGTAGGGCTAGGATACGCTATGGAATTTGCTTAAAAGAGCAGTTAGTAGAAAAACGAAGAGGTATATTAAATTAATAATAGAAAAAAAGAAAATCTTAATAATATATTAAAGATATGTCTAAATTAGACGAAGGTTAATAATGGGAAGTGAGGTATTAAGGAAAAGGATTAAGCTTAATAAGCAAAGTGTCTTTATACTTTACCGTTTAATACCCTTTTAGTAAATAGCCGTAACCTTGCTAATATAACTCCGTTACAATAGCGTTATTTAAAAGAAAGGAAATACGCGTATAAGTTATTTAACTATTACTTCCTTATAAAAACTGACTACGCGGCCGGGGGAAGGCAATTAAGATATTAAATTAAAGACGCATATAGGTTAAATTAGACCTAAAACGATACTATAGTATTAAAGAATAATATTATAGACGTTCTTGACTATCGCATAATAGCTATAATCGCTATCGCGAAATGTCCCTGTTTACTAGGCAGTAGAGCTATGCTAAATATATAGTATAGGACCACTAGATTTAAAAGTATATATACTAAATCTTAAGAGATAAGTCTCTTTAACTAACTAATTAATACCTTAACCGCATTTAATAGCCTAAGGGTAAATATGGGAGTAATGTATTAGTGACGCAGAGGATTATAAGAAAAGGATTATAAGAAAGAATTATAGACTATATCTTAGCAGTTAAAGATGACGGTAAGCTAAGGCTCTGTACGTTAAATCCTATACTAAAAGGTTCTATAGAACTATACTAGAATACTAAATTGCCTATAATACTCGTAATTAATTATAGACTAATATAAAGGCTTAGAAGTAGAGTTGTATAAAAATCCCTATATTAGCCTAGGTAGTTACTAGTACGCTTTTAGTAGGCTTCTAATAGGTCTTCTGGTAATCCTTACGTCTTTTCTCTAGTTATGTTTTTTCTTTATTAAGGTTTTTTAGGAGTTTAAAGTAGGGGTTAGATAGATAGATAATATATAGCGGTATGCCGACACCTCTCTAATATCTCTCCGAACCTCTTTTAGGACGAGCCCTTATAATCTCCCTACTGTAAGGTAATGGCGATTAGGGGCCGACCGTAAGAAAGGGGGGGGTAATGTAAGGGATATTATTGCGGATACCTTGGGTTGCCCTTAGGATAACCTCTGGATGCCCCTTAGATGGTTGCCGGTTACGTACTAGAGGCACGTGCCCGTAGTATATAGTCCCTATAATCCTAGAGGCCTTACCTCCTTAAGGATTCGTCTCTCTTACTAATCTATCCTGTTCTACAATCGTGTCCTTATAGCCCCCTGTCTATAAGATCCCCTTATATAACGTCCTTAAGATATAGGGTTCCCTTACTCTTATTTAGTTTTGTAACTTAGATAGTAATGTTACTATAGCCTAGTATAGGCACTTCTAAGCTGCCGGCGATAACGTATTTAAGTCTTAGAGCTTTCCTAAAGTTATAAAAATGAGAGAGGTTATTAAAGATGTGGAAAGTAGTTCCTGAGTTAAGAATAGTTGATAGCTTTAGTAGATGGATTTAACCTGTGTGATATAATTCTAGGAATATCGTATTAGCTTCTCCCTTAATCTTAACTGTTTCCTAGCTCTCGTCCTATTATTATTAAGCCTTGTCTTATTCTTTAAGTCTAATCTTTATAACTTGGTTAGTAAAATCCTTATTCTTTTCTACCTTCTTTAGCACCCTTTTAATGCGAGTATTTTCGATTGTGACTCCTTTGGGTCTCTTGTCTTTAAATAAATACTAATAGTCTTAAAAGGAATGTCCTTGTTTCTCGCACGCTAAGTATATAGGTAGTAGCTTCTTATGGGACGTCTCCTCGTCTACTAGTGACCTGGCTCTCTTTAAGCGTCTAGTACGTGCTAAGGTTCCTTTCCCTGGACCTTTAGTAGTATTAGAGTAATCTATTATGGCTTGCTCTGCGAAGTCTGTATTAAAGGTTCTCCCTTTTATAGTAGTATTGGCTTTCTTTAAGGGTATTCTAAGTCCTTCTTATAGCTCCTTTGCTACTTTGCGGTATTTAGAAGATCTTAACTTCTAAGGGTTATTTAACTCGGTAGTATACTTTATATAGTAGGCGTTGCTAAAAGGTTAAATAACTTCTGCTAAATCTTANAGCNAGATTCNATCTNANATTTAAGGGATNTTATACTTCTCTCCTAGTACTATTGTATATTCCTATTAATTTAACCACTAATTTAATTTTAATAAGTGTTTAAACCCCTTAAGAGCTTCTATGTACTAGTGTTGTACCTTTTTCCTAATAAATAATGGGGTGGGTTCTGTATTCTCCTTTAGTTAAGATAGCCATTCTTTAACTGTTAAAGAAGGGTTAAGTAGTAGCTTCTTCTAAATTAATACTGTGGATGTAATTTGGGTATGGATCTGTTAAAGGTACTCTTCTTATTTTAGGAAATACTTTATATTCTAGTTATAGTATTGTCTGCTGTTCTTATACGCCCTCTATTAATTCGTCGAGAGCTATATATATAAGGTTGCATTCTTATTAAAATCTATAACTTCTAGATAGGGTGGTTCTTATAGTAGACCTTATTAAGGTACTTCCTTATTTAGGTCAACGTGGGCCTAAATTTGTTTATTTATAAGGGCTTATAGTTGCTAGATCCATTACTCCCAGTCTTTTAGCTTATTGAGGATGATTGTAGTAGACGAACTTAACCTTAGTAGAGTTATTTGACTAATATATAAAGGAGGAATTAAGATGGTATTTTATTGATAGGATCGTCCTTATTATTAGGATCGTCCTTGTTATTAGGATTGTCCTTTAATGATTAAGGTAGAATCTCGTGGAATCTCGTGGAATCTCGTGGAATCTCGTCCTATAACAATTAAGGTAGGATTTTAATTAGGGTCGTCTTGTGACGATAAGGTGTCGGAGTCTGACAATAAGGTAGAATTTCTTTAAATGATTGAGTAATAGCTGAATAGCTTCTTGTGTCGGCGGACTGGGCTTATAACTGTCAGATAACTTATATAGAGCTATTTATTAATAAAATGGGTTGATTAATTAATGATCTTAATTGTTGCTTGACCTAGGGCCCCTAGGCTTAAATGAAGATATTTATAAAGTACGGGCCCCGTGTATGTGACTCGTGCATGTCCTACGCTATAGAGAATACAGATTATCTAATAGGAGGAGCTCTATATTTAAAAGTCGTCATATTTACCGAACGACCACCTTATATTCAGATTTAAGCTCCGTTTTGGTTAAATATGGAGCCTCTATTTTGAATATGGAGGTGTAACCGAACGATCCCTAAACCTTTTACTATAAGGAGGAGTTATATATTTAAGGACGTACGGTCTCTATAGATAGTTTCTCTTTTTTTTAGTAAATCTTAGAATATAATTAGAGTTAATCTATTAGGTAACTACTCTACTAGTTATATTTACGTTGTTAACTATTCTATACCTATATACCTAGCCCATTAATAAGTCTACCATAGTATTTCCTACAAGGCTTCGTTATATATTTACTACTAAGGTTATAGTAAAAGAAGTTAAATAATATGCCACTAAAAGCAGCAGTTATAACGTTGTTAACGGCAGCAACTACCTTAGGATTAGGTAATAATACCAGTATAGCAAACACTAACTCTTAGCTAGTTACCGTTGGATAGCTATAGAAAATAGTTAATTAATTAACAGATAATAATAGGATACTTAAAGAAAGGATTAATGGGATCGGAGTAGCTAAGGTTAAATTACCCTTAATTAAGTAAATCTTAGGGGAGAAGTTAAAACTTAAGGGATTTCTTACATAAATACACTTTAAGGTTATGTAAGAAGGAGTAAAACTAGGAACGCCTATAGATTAAGTCGCTTACGTAAAACTATTCTTAATAAAAAGGGTACTAAAGTAGTTTAAATCTTACCTTATAGAGGTATAGGAATATAGCATAATAACTACTAACTAGGAGGTATAGTATATATTCTTAAGCTAGAATAGATTTACGGAATAGCTAATATAGATATTTAGAGACCTAGAGGCAATTACTATAGTAAAAAGAAAGCTTTAAAACCTAGTATAAAGGACTTTAGCAATTAAATACACAATATAGTTTTAAATATTAGCTATATAGGTTAAATAGAATAATAAGGCGCTTATAGCATAGTATAAGTAGGGACTTAAAGTAAAAGTCTAGGACGTAATTATCCTAATAGAAGATATAGATACTCTTAGGAAATTAAGTAATTAAGTAATTAAGATTAATAATAGGATCTACTAAAAAGAGCAGACTAAGAAAGGTTAGGATAGAGTTCCATAGTTATATAAGGCGTAAGGCGCGCAATAACAAAGTTAAAGTTAGAAACTATAGTATAGCGCAGAGCTAATAGACCTAAGTAGTACTAAAGAAAATAGAAAATAAAATAAATAACTATAGAAACCTAAAGGATAAGGATTAAGTAATTAAAGGTCTAAGAAGTAGAGGCTAAACCAGGGATTTTAGCAGTAGAAAACGTTTAGGCGGACTCTATGATAAGAAAAATAGTTTAAAAACGGAGCTTATATAAATTATAAAAAATAAGGTTATTTTACTAGAGACTATAAGAGTATCTAGGATTACTATATAGTAAAGGGAATAAGACTAGTATAAGATATACACGTATAGAGGAATAATAGTGTATTATAAGGAACTAAAGAGTGTTTAATTAAGAGCTTTATGTTCTGTTATAATAACGTATACTAAATTTATAAGGACGCTAAATATAGCGTTAGCTATTAGCTATAGGAGCTAAGATTATTAAAGTTTAGAGGAACTAATAAACTATCTTATAGATCGGATATTAAGGACGATAAATTTAATATAGGCGAAACATTTAGTGATAATAAGGTAATAAGGGCAGCTTATTAAAAGTATATAGACCTTAAAGATGTTATAAAAGAGGTAGAGGATAATTCTACTATAGAATAGGGAACATTAGTAGGGATTAAAACCCCACTAGATACGATATCTATCGCTTTATAAGACGCAAGAAAAGTAAGATAATAAACTACTTTGGCACTTAATAAAGGCAAAAGGCTAAAGGCTTAAGATTCTTAAGAAGAGATAAAAGACGCTTAAGATTCCTAAGGTAGGATAAGATAAGCTTAAAGACCTATAATAGACAATAACCAATAGAGTAGAGTAATAGCTTAGTTTAGTAATATATAAATAAGCTTAGGATAAAGTTTCCTAAAGGNATAAGATTCTTAAGGCGAGATAAGTAAGATTTAAGATTTTTAAAATAAGATAAAAATACTATAGAAGCCTAGTTAGACTAAGGCTAGAGCTAAGCTTAAGGAAGAAATAAGCTTAAGATTAAGAATTCTATAGGACTAAGATTTTTAGATATAAATAAGGACCATTAAATAAACTAAGGTTAAGAAGTAAGAAGACTTTAAGAATCTACTTATAAGGCGAAAACTAAAAGAAAACATAGAGGAATTTAGATAGAGAATCCTTATATAGTAAGAACAGAAACTAAACCAAAGATTTAGTACACTAGGTTATATAAGGAACAGAGCACCTATATAAAGAATTACTAATAGGCCTAGGGCAGGTACGCTAAAAGCTAAATAGCTTATTAAACTAGAAGATAAAGAGGATCTAGGGATCCCTATTAGATTTAAAGAACAATATACTAAGGGCTGTTATAATATAGTAATAAGAAGATACTTCCTTACGGATAAGCTATATACACTCCAGTAGCTATATTAAAAGTAGTATAGGCAACGACACAATAATAAGTAGGAAGACTTTTATATATAGTTTGATAAACAAGTTATTTAGGACTACCCTATTATAGAAAAGGCTATAAGTTACATTAAGGGAGCCTTAATTATAATATTAAAGGATCTAGAAGAACGATTAGAGGACTAAAGAAGTAAGTGGCAAATCTTAATACCTATAAATAAAGTCGCAACGTTTAGAATAACGCGGTAAAGGTTTAAACTTAAAGATAAAGACGAGTTAAGAGTTAACCCAAAGTACCTAGTACACCACACGCTATTATAGATCGTATACGTAGACGATATATACAAAATGCATAAAAATCTATAATAAAAAAAAAGAATTAAAAGTATCCTATAAGGATATATTGGGCGCTAGATAAGCGATAGTATAGAAATACTAAGTATATACACAGATAGTATCTAGTAGAAGTTTAGGAGTTAGGAGACTTAATACTTTAATTAGAAAGATTCCTTACGGAAGAATGCTTAGATGGATAATAGTAATAGGAATACTTAGAGAATATATATCTATAGTATATAGAGGATAAAAAGCGAACTAGGCATTGGCTAAAGAATAAGCTAAATGTATAAAAATTAAGCAGCTAATAGTTAGGAAAAGTAAAGGCCTATAGGACTAGAGGGAGCTAGTAGTAGAGCCTTAGACCCTTAAAGGAATTTAAAAACAACACCTAAATTTATAAGTTAATTAGTAAGACTAACAGTTTAAAGTATTAATAGGTAGTAGAGTAATTAGGAACCATATCTTACTAATAGTAGTAAAAAGAATAGGACTACCTTATAGATAGAAGGAGCACCCTTGTTTATTAGTTACAATTTTAGGAGATCTAATAGCCTATAGAGGAGGCATTATTAACCTTAAAATAGGACCTATTTAGATAACCATTAAAGAAAGACGAATTAAGATGTCTTTTAATATTTTACTATTAGGACGGGATAAGGCGGTATTAAGAATGCCTTAGTTATAAAAATATAATCTAAAGATTAATTGGATTATAGGTTAGGTTAATATTAGAAATATATAATAACGCAAAATATAATAGCAAACTAAGTTAATATAGTACTAAGTTAGAGCGATATATAAAGAGACTAAGCGAGGCTTAAGTTATATACTAATAAGATACTATAAATATAGTAAGAAACTATAGAGCCTAAAAAGTAAAAAGCTAGTAGATTATATAGTATAGGACTATAAGATAGAGTTAGAACTAGAAATAAGTCTAAAGTTCTTTTTAACCTATAAGCTTACTTAAGAGGAGTCTAGAGCACTTAAAAAGTTTATCTAAGAAAACTTATAGAAGGAATATATTAGACTATTATAGTTATTAGTAGAATATCTAGGATTATTTATACTAAAGAAGAACGGAAAACTTAGACTATACATTAACTATAGGTAGTTAAATAGCATTACTCGGAAGAATAGGTATCCTTTACCCTTAATTAGCGAAATTTAGGATTAGATAGGCAATATATATAAGGTAAGGATATAGATAGGGAGTCTAATAATAGAACAATAGGTATATTATATAGACAGAGACAAATCCTTAAGGGAAAAGGAGGAGTCTGTGTGCGAGGTAGGAAGGGTTTTCCCTAGGTATATATAGAGCACGTACCTTATAGGCGAGTCACCCCTAGGTTACCCTAGGGTCGCCTATACCTTACGGCTATATAACTATTTATTTAGGTTTTACCTAATAATGCCCCCCCCTTTAAAAAGAGTTGTCCCTAATCCTTTATATACTTAAGCCTTAATAAAACCCCATAAAAAACCTTAATAAGGAAAAAATTTAGAGGGGAAAGAGCATTTTAATTTTTTATATAGAGGGACGGGTGGTATATATGCGCGGCGCGAAGATATTAAGGAACTTTAACCGGTGGTTAAAGTTATCTAATTAGTCAGATTTGCCTTACTAAGACTCCCCCGCATTTAACCGAGCTAGTAGTAATTTTATATACCCAGTATAGAAAATCCTAATTAGTCCATTTAACAGGTAGAGCTAGTAGGGCTTAATACCGTCGCCTAAATTTAGTAGACCAGAAATATTCTAAAGCTTACTTGCGTATGTAGGTTGCTAGTACCTCGTAGGTAGGTTATAGGTTATTTATATACAGCTAGATTTATAGACGGTAAGGCTATATACCTATTAAATCTACCACTAACCCTACTTTAGCCTTACGCTATACTAGCGTAGCACCGTGTATACTTTATGGGTAGGTTATAGGTTATTTATATACAGCCAGATTAGGACGGTAAGGCTATATACCTAGTAGACCCGCCGCTAACCTATACTTTAGCCTTATGCGTTATCTACGTAGTATATACATAGAATAGTATATAAGTTATTAGTATAGGTTGCTACTAGTGGGTTACTAGTAGGTTATAAACCCTAGTTAAATAAACCCGAGTTATAAACGGGCCTATTCTCTAATATATAAATAATCTGCTTAGTTAGTATAAAGTAACGGACTAGGTCTAGGAAGGGCGCTTTCTAAATTAAGGCTGCAGTTCTTATAGCAATTATTACTTATTCTTTAATCTCTTAGGACGTCCTTTACTCCGCTTTAATATAGGTTATATTTTAATAGTAGCGCTTACTTTTTGCCTACACTTCGGCTGTAAGGCTAGGATGTCCCGCTTACGGTACTTATTTAGTAGTTATTAATAATTCTTAAATTCTATCTTATATTTTAATTCGTTATACTTATTTAACCATCCTAGCCATTTAATAAAGTACTGCAGTTATCTAGCATAATCTTAGTAGGCGACAATTACTTCTACTTCCTAGCTGCCTTCCTTAAGCTCTTTTACTGCTAGGGGTTAAAACCTAGGGCGTAACCTATAAGGCTTTAGTAGGGAGATATAGAAGACTAAGTGGAGCTATACTATAGTAGGTAGGAGCTCTAGCTTATATACTTGCTGCCCTACGCGCTCTAGGATCTAAAACGGTCCTATAAACTTGTAGTTAAGCTTTTTATAGGGACGTTTCGTGCGGATATTCTTAGAGAAGAGTAGGACTCATTTACCGACGGCGAAATGCTTGGCTAGATGGTGACGATTATAGTATTTTACCTAAAGCTATTAGGCGTACATTATTAACGCCGCCACTGCCTTATATATAAGGCGCAGGCATTATAGATACGTCTCTATAAGTTTGATATTTATTAACTTAGACCCCTTCCCACCTTACTAGGCGTCTTAAACGCCGTCTGGGACTCCGTCTAGAACGTTTAGCAGCTAGCCATAGATAAGCTTAATAGGGGAACGCTTTGTTATAGTATAGACCTTAGAGTTATAGGTAAAGGCTGCTTCTTTAAGTAGGGAGGCCTAATTAGACTATTCCTAGTTCGTAAATATATATAGGTATACCTTAAGCTCCTAGTTCTAACGTTTTGTTTAACTATCTATTTATAGGTAAAATATAGTGCTAAGTTTACGTTAAATGGGGAGATGGTAGCATATAGTGCTTTAGTACTCGCTTGTAAATATACTACCCCTATTAAAGACGATATTATCTAAAGGCCCTATTTACATAAAGACTCTAAATAAGAGTTCTGCGAGTTGCGTAGCATTAATTATCTTACGTACTAAATAGTAGCGCACTAGCTTTATAAAATGGTCTATAAGAATAAGGACGGAGTTATACTCTACGCTATTAAAAGTCTTAAACTCTAGAAAATCCGTAATAAAATTAAGTAAATAATACCGCTAGGCTCGGGTGGGGACCTAAAGAGGCTGCAGCTCACTATAGGGTTTATAACGGCGCGATTTGGAGCGTTAGCAGGCATTATAATTATTTAGGTATTTGCAAAGGTCCTAGGTAAGGCCATTCTAAGTATACTTTCGCGTAATTACCTTAAAGGTATAGTTAAAACTATAGTAGCCGCCTATAGGATCATTATAATTCCGCTTAAGGATCTCCTATTATAGTAGTATATAATTTAGCACCTAGACCTTATTATTTTACCTTAAAAGTCCTTAATTATTAAGGGTATAGTCTTTATTACCGGCAGAAACTTATTCCTAGGTTAACTAATTATATATAGAGTGTATAAAGGCGTCCCTTTTTTATATTCTATAAATAAAATTAACTAGTAACTTAGGGGGGTATTCCATAAACGCCGTTTCGGCTAAAGTAGCTACTACTACCTCTTACTATAGCACGAGACTCTACGTAAAGTCGGTGCTAGTAAAGTAACGTATAATATATAGGTAACTTATTAGGTTATTATAGGGAATTATAGCCTAGGCTAAGGGGTCTTCCTTAGGGTTAAGCGCTATTAGGTTAGTTAAAGTAGTCTTAAAAAGAAATAGTAGGACACTCTAGTCCGCCGGCGCTAAGTTCGCGAGGGTCGCTTATATACTATACGCATACTACTTACTAGTTTAGTATAGTAGCACTAGGGCCGCCTATATGGCCTATAACCTATAACTTTTGCTATAATATAGGTAGCATAGCATTAAGGATTATCCTTTTACTACTATCTTTAAAGCCTTTAGTATAATCTAGGCGCTAAAATAATATATTAGCAGAATTTGTCTTACTTAGCTTATATTTAATCTTAAAATTAAACTTAACTAGTTCCTTAGCGTACTAGGCCTAGTGAGTAGATAAGCTCTTAGTGGTTATAAAGTACCTAAGATTATTATAATCGCAGAGCACGCGCGTTACATACGCGGCGTATTTAAGGTAATAGCGCCACGTCTTAAAGTATTGCACTATAGTAAGCAGTTCTTTATTATGCGTATTATACTATACTTTTAGGCTAGTAAGCTTCTAACTATAATAAGCGATTAAGTACTAGTGAAGTTAGTCTCTCTATTCTAAAGGCTGCAGAAATATACCGCTATAGGCATAATTAGAAGCGTTAGTAATTACTATTAAGGGTAGATTAAGGTTAAAGTAGCGAAGTAGCGGAGCCTATATAAACGTAGCGCGTAGCTTACAAAACGCCTACTAAGCGTCGTTAGGCTAGGACCACGGTTAATACCATTTAGTAGGCCCTTTCTTACGCTTCTACTTCTTCTCCTTCTCCCTATCTAATATTAGGTCGCGATACGCCCGTGCAAGATATATATATAGGGGGTATATAGTATCTAAGTAGTTCTAGATAAATCGCCTATAGAAGTTAACGAAGCTAAGGAAGACCTAGATATCCCTATAGGACTTAGGCTTAGGCCATTCCTTAATAGCTTTTACGCGTTTAGGGTCCATTATAATACTATTAGGTATAACAATAAAGCCTAAAAACTTAACGTTCTTAGTATAAAAGATACATTTTAATAGTTTAGCGTATAGGCCCTAAGCGCGGAGCTATCGCAGTACCTACTTAACGTGCTCGACGTACTTATCCTTATTATTTAAGTAGATAAGAATATTATCTAGGTAAACTATATAGATAGTATCTACTAGGGTTCCTAGAGCTTTATAAATATAGCTTTAGAAAGTTATAGGGGCGTTAGTAAGACTAAAGGGTATTACTAGGTACTTAAAGTAACCGTAGTATATCTTAAATATAGTCTTCTATTTATCTCCCTTTTTAATATAAATCCTATAGTACACATCATAAAGATCTAGCTTTATAAATATCTTCGCATAGCTAAGCCTATTAAAGAGCTCGCCAACTAGCGGTAGGGGGTACCGATTTTTAATCGTAATCTTATTTAGGCGTCTGTAGTTAACGTATAGCCGCATTATACCGTCTGCTTTTAGCATAAAGAGGATAGGCGCTTTAGTAGGCGACTTACTAAGCCTAATCCAGCCCTTTTTAAGAGCACTGTCTAGGTACTCTTATAAGATCTGCAACTCTTTCTATAAGAGGTTGTAGAGGGGCATTTACAGTGGCGTTTTACCTTCTTTTAAGTCAATTGTATAGTTGTACTTAGAGTTCTGCGGTAGTATACTTACTAGCTTATTAAAAAAAGACATTAATTTCCTCCTTACATACCTCTAGTAGGCTAGGGGCTATAGAGGTTAAAGCGACTATTATATAGTAGTGTACTTCTAGGAGCTAGTAAAGAGAAGGGTGCGGCCAATATACGTTTCGTAGGTATACTCGCATAGAGAGTATATACAGCTCTGCTATAGTATACTTAATAGTTTTAGAGTTTCGATTACCTCCCCCTTGCGTATAAGTGATCTACGCTAGCACTAGAGGGTCTCTATAGGTACTCGCTACTAGTGACAATAGGTCCTCTACTATATTTATAACCAGTATCTCTACGTCTAGAGGGTCTACATAGGTACTCGCTCCTAGTAATAACAGGTCCTCTATTATATTTATAACCGGCATAAAAAAGGAGTCTTCTAGCTATAGCAAATAGACTATTTCGCTAGCCTTAATATCTGTTAGGAGAGCGTTAAGTGTTACAAACGCTTTAAGTACAATATTACGACTACTTAAAGAGGAGTTAGAAGAAGCTAGTTAGTTAATATAAGCACGGTCTAAAATAGAGTCAATAGAGCTATGTAATAAGAAATAGTAACTAAGGTTATATAACGTAATCTATATAATCTATAGAATCTATATAATCCATAACGGAGCAGATAGAGTACACGTACCTTACGTACTAAGGGGATTTCTTAGGAGTATGGTTGTGTATTTAAAGGACCACAGTCCCTACCTAAATAGTTCTCTCCTTTATAGTAAATCTTAGAATATAATTAGAGTTAATCTGTTAGGCAACTACTCCACTAGTTATTATTATGTTATTAACTTCTTATTTACCTATATACCTAGCCTATTAATAAGTCTACCGTAGTTCCTACTATAAGGCTTTATTATATATTTATTACTAAGGTTACGGTATTAATAAAGTTAAATAATATGCTACTAAAAGCAGCTACTACAATACCATTAACGGCGGCAACTACTTTAAGGTTAGGTAACGACACTAGTATAGCAGACACTAACTTATAGCAACCTATAACGGTCGGATAACTATAAGAGATAGTTAACCAGTTAACGGAAAATAATGCGACGTTAGAAAATAGGATTAATGGGATAGAAGTAGCAAAGATTAAGTTACTATTAATTAAAAGATACTTAGAAAAACAATTAAAACTTAAAGGATTTCTTATATAAATACACTTTAAGGTTACGTAAGAAGGAGCAAAGCTACTAATATTTATAGATCGAATAGTATATACGGGACTATTCCTATTAAAAAGAGCACTTAAGTAGTTTAAGCTTTTACCTTATAGAAATATAAGTAAATAGTATAATAACCACCAATTAAGAAGTACGGTTTATGTTTATAAGCTAGGAAGGGTTTACAGAATAACTTATATAAATATTTAGAGACCCGGAGGTAATAACTATAGCGAAAAAAAAACTCTAAGATATTACGTAATAAACCTTAGTAATTAAGTATATAACGTACTTCCAGACGTTAGTAATATAAGTTAAGTAGAATAATAAGGCGCTTATGGCATAGTATAAGTAAGGACTTAAGGCTAAAGTTTAGGACGTAATTATTCTAATAAAAGATATAGAAACCCTACGGGAACTAATAGATTAAGTAATTAAGATTAATAATTAGATCTACTAAAGAGAACAGGCTAAGAGAGGCTAGGATAGAGTTCTATAGTTATATAAGGCGTAGAGTACGCAATAACTAAAGCTAAGTTAAAAATTATAGTATAGCGTAGAGCTAATAGACCTAAGTAGTACTAAAGAATTTAGAAGATAAAATAAGAAATTATAGAAACCTAGAGGATAAGGATTAAGTAATTAAAGGTCTAAGGAGTAGAGGCTAAACTAGGGATCTTAGTAGTAGAAGATGTTTAGGCGAACTCCATAGCAAGAAAAATGGTTTAAAAAAGGAGCTTATATAAATTACAGAAAATAGAGTTATTATATTAAAGACTATAGAAGTGGTTAGAGTTACTATATAGTAAAAGGAATAAGACTAATAGATAATATATACGTATAGAGGGATAATAATATACTATAAGAAATAAAAGAATATTTAATTAAAAGTTTTACATTTTATTATAATAATATATGCCGAATTTATAAAGACGCTAAGTATAGTGTAAGCTATTAGCTATAGGAGCTATACTTAGCAGAATATAGAGGAATTAATAAACTAGTTCGTAAATCGGATATTAAGGACAATAAATTCGACATAGGCAAAATATTCTATAACAATAAGGCAATAAAGGCGGCTTACTAGGAGTATGTAGGCCTCGGAAATGTTATATAAGAGGTAGAGGATAATTCTACTACAGAATAGGGAATATTAGTAGGGATTAAGACCCCACTAGATATAATGTCTATCGCTTTACAAGACGCAAAAGAAGTAGGACAGTAAACCACTTCGGTATTTAATAAAGGTAAAAGGCTAAAGGCTTAAAATTCTAAAGAAGAGATAAAAGATAACTAAGATTCTTAAGACGAGATAAGGCAAGCTTAAGGACTTATAACGGACAATAACCGATGGAGTAGAGTAATAGCTTAGTTTAGTAATATACGAATAAGCTTAGGATAAAGTTTCCTAAAGGCATAAGATTCTTAAGATAAGATAAGTGAGATTTAAGACTCTTAAGATAAGATAAGAACACTAAGTAAGCCTAGTTAAACTAAGGCTGAAGTAAAGCTTAAGATAGAAGTAAGCTTAGGATTAAGAATCTTATAGGACTAAGATTTTAGCAATAGAATGAGGACTATTAAAGAAATCGCGAATAAGGATCAAAATGTTGATACTAAGATTAAGAAGCACGAAAACTTTAAGGATCTAAGCGTAAGACGCAAACTAAAAGAAACTATAGAAGAATTTAGATAAAGAATTATCGCATAGTAAGAACAGAAACTAGATAAGAGATCTAGCATATTAGGACGTATAAAGGATAGAGCGCTAGTATAAAGGATTACTAATAGGCCTAGGGTAGGTACACTAAGAGCTAAGTAGCTTACTAAATTAGAAAACGAAGAGAATCTAGAAATCCTTACTAGGTTTAAAAAACGACATATAAAGGGCTATTACAATATAGTAATAAGAAGATACTTCCTTACGGACAAGCTATATATACTCTAATAGCTGTACTAAAAGTGGTATAGACAGCGACATAATAATAAGTAGGAAGATTTCTATATATAGTTAGATAAACGAGTTATCCAAGACCACCCAATTATAGAGAAGGCTATAACTTATATTAAAGGAGCCTTAATTATAATATTAAAGAATCTAGAGGAATAATTAGAGGACTAGAGAAGCGAGAGACGCATCTTAGTACCTATAAATAAAGTTATAACGTTTAAATTAGCACGATAAAGGTTTAAACTTAAAGATAAAGACGAGTTAAGAGTTAACCTAAAGCACCTAGCACACTATACGCTATTATGGATTGTATGCGTAGACGATATATATAAAATATATAAGAATCCAAAGGAAAAGAATCGGAAATACCCTATAAGGATATATTAGGCGCCAGATAAGCAATAGTATAGAAATACTAAGTATATATATAGATAGCATCTAACAAAAGTTTAAGAGTTAGAAGACTTAATACTTTAACTAGGAAGATTCCTTACGGAAGAATACTTAGATAAATAATAATGGTGGGAATACCTAAAGAACACGTGTCTATAGTATATTAAAGACAAAAAGCGAACTAGGTATTAGCTAAAGAGTAAGCCAAGTATAACGGGATTAAGCAGCTAATAGTTAGGAAAAGTAGAGGCCTATAGAACTAGAGGGAGCCAGTAGTAGAGCCTTAGACCCTTAAAGAAATTTAAGAATAATACCTAAATTTATAAGTTAAGTGGTAAGATTAATAGTTTAAAGCGCTAATAGATAGTAAAGCGACGTAGAACCATATCTTACTAGCAGTAGTTAAAAAAAATGGGATTACCTTACAGACAGAAGGAGCAACCTTACCTATTAGTTACAATTTTAGGAGATCTAATAGCCTATAGAGGAGGGATTATTAACCTTAAAACAGGACCAATTTAAATAACTATTAAAGGGAGATAAATTAAGATATCTTTTAATATCCTACTATTAGGACGGGATAAGGTAGTATTAGGTATACCTTAGTTACAGAAATATAATCTAAAGATCAATTAGATTATAGGTTAGGTTAATATTAGAGATACTTAACGCTGTAAGATATAATAATAAACTAAGTTGGAGCGATATATAAAGAAACTAAGTAAGGCTTAAGTTATATACCAAAAAGATACTATAAGTATGGTAAGAAACTATAGAGTCCAGAAAGTAAAAAGCTGGTAGATTATATAGCATAGGACTATAAAATAGAGTTAGAATTAAAAATAAGTCTAAGGTTCTTTCTAACCTATAAGCTTACTTAAAAAAAGGCGAGCGCACTTAAAGAGTTTATTTAGGAAAACTTACGAAAGGGATATATTAAACCATTATAGTTATTAGTAGGTTATCTAGTACTGTTCGTACCAAAGAAAAACAAAAGACTTAGGTTATGCATTGACTATAGATAGTTAAATAGCATTACTCGGAAGGATAGGTATCCTTTACCCTTAATTAGCGAAATCTAGAATTAGATAAGTAATACGTAAATCTTCATAAAGATAGATTTAAGATAGGCGTACTATTAGATTAGAATCAAAAAAGGCAATAAATAAAAGGCAGCCTTTAGATTAAGAGAAGGACTATATAAACTATTAGTTATACAATTTAGATTAATAAATATACTAGTAACGTTTTAGAAACAAATTAATAGTATATTAAGAGAACACCTAAATAAGTTTATTATAGCATACCTTAACGATATTATTATCTACTTAATAAGTAAGGAAGAACATGGGGAATACGTTAAATAGGTCTTAAGGAGACTATAGGAAGAACAGATGCTAGTAGCAATTAAGAAATACGAGTTCTTTATAAGGAAGACCGATTTTATTAGATTTATTATTAAACTAAGTTATATTAGTATAGACCCAAAGAAGATTAAAGCTATAGTAAGTTGGCAAGAACTAGAGAATATAATATAGTTAAGGTTATTTTTAGGGTTTTGCAACTACTATAGGAGGTTTATAGCATAGTGGTTAAGGAATATTAAACCATTTACTAGTCTTATAAAGAAAGAGGAACTATAGGCATAGGGAGATAAATAAAGGAAGTTATTTAAGGAACTTAAGGAGTTATTTACCTAGAAGCTAATCCTTAAAATCTATTAACCAGAACTAGACATGGTTGTAGAAACGGATATATTAGACTATATATTAGAAGCATGCTTACTACAAAAGCATAAGGACGCATAGCACCCAGTAACGTACTATAGTAGGAAGATAACACTACTAGCAGTGCTTTTATCAATATTCAATACTTATCGATAAGGATTCAGTATTTTTTAACGACGCCATAATAACATATTATTGAATAATAATATAGATATTTAAACGCTTTTTAATTTATATTTAATTCAATAACACGTTTTTTATAGTGTTGTTGAAAAATACTGAATCCTTATCGATAAGTATTGAATATTGATAAAAGCACTGACTACTAGAGTTAAACTATAACGTTTACAATAAGGAGTTATTAGGTATAGTCGCAGCACTTAAGGAATAAAGAGCATTCTTACAAGGCGTAGAGAAACTATTTATAGTTAAAATAGATTGTAGGAGCCTAACGGGGTTCCTAATAATAAAAGAACTTAATTAGAGATAAGTTAAATAGGTAGAGATGCTTACAGAATACTATTTTAAGATTTAGTATACTAAAGGAACTAAGAATGTAAGAGTAGATGCACTTAGCAGAAAAGCTAAACTATAAAACAACAAAAAGCTATTAGGAGCAATGCTACGCAGAAATAAGAATAGATTAATTAGATATAATTACCCTAAACTAGTAGCAACTTAAGAAGATAACAAACCAGGAAGAGTCTACAAGACACTAGAAAGCTTTTAGGCATAAAGAATCTTTAAAGCATAGCTAAAAGAACAGTTCGAATATCTAGGAGAAGAAATACTATATAAGCATAGGGAGGCGAAGTACATCCTAAGAAGCATAGCAGAGTATTTTATGGAAGATTTCTATAAGGGAATAACTTAAGGACACAATAGAGCAATAGGCTTAGTGTTAAGACTTTAAGAAGAATACATTATTAACGGGATCTAAAATATCGTAAAAAAGTAATAAAAGAGTGTCTAGATTACTAAAGAAATAAACTAATAAGGCATAAGCCGTATGGAGGGCTACAACCTATTAAAATACTAGAGAGACTATAGGAGGTCATATTATAGGACTTTATTATTAAGTTACTAAAGTTAAGAGATCCTATTACTAGATAAGATTACGACGTAATTTTAGTAATAGTAGACAAGCTTATAAAGTGGGGATACTTTATAGCATATATAGAAGAAATCTCAGCGGAGGATATTGCTAGAATCTATATTAAAGAAGTATTTATAAGATATAGAGTACTAAGTAAAATTATATTGGATAGAGATTTAAGATTTATAGCAGCATTCTAGGAGGTATTCTTAGCGGAGTAAGGAGTTTAAGCAGTAACTTCTACCGCATACTATCCGCAGACAGACGGTTAAACAGAAAGATTAAATTAAACGCTAAAATAGTATCTAAAACACTATATTAATTATATATAGAACAATTAGGTATCGCTATTACTAGTTATATAGTTTATATATAATGCAATACTATAAAAAGGAATAGGTATATTACTATTTAAGGCAAATTATGGATATAAGCTAAGGATATCGTTATTACTAAGATAAGTAAAGAAAACGAGTAGCACAGCTAAAGAAAGAATAAAGACGTTAATAAATCTTTATATAGACCTTATAGAATTAGTAAAGAAAGTACAAAAGAGAATAAAAAAGTACTATAATACTAAGAGATCTAAGGGACTAGATCTTAAGGAGGGAGATAAAATATGGCTACTATATAAAAATTTTAAGAGTTAATAACTAAGTAAGAAGTTAGACCACGTCAGACTAGGACCTTTTAAGATTATTTAGAAAATTTTACCAGTCACGTTTAAGTTGAACCTATTAGCTAAGATAAAGATCTACCCTATACAGTATATTATAATACTAGAGCCAGCACACGGGAATATTAAGCTATTAGTTTACGAAGCAGACACGTATAAAGAATAGGAAGAAGATAAATAGCAAGTTTTAAAGATCGTTAGTTATAAGGATATTAACAATAAAATATAGTATAAGGTTAAGTAGATAGGCTATAATAAGACTACCTAAAAACCACTAGAAAATTTAAAGAATACTATAAGAAAGGTACAGGAGTATCGGAAGAAATTAGGTTAGGTAGCATTAATAAAAAAGGATCGCTAAAGAATAAGTTACCTAAGGGGGACCTAAAAAGAGCAGTTGCCGAACTACTCGGATCTGTTTCCTTCTCTATTAAAAGAGAATCCGTTTTTTTATTGTTAAGTTTCTATAAACCTTATTCTATAAGTTTCTACTCCTTAAAACGGACCTTCTTATAGACCTTTTTAAGACGGATTAACCGAGCGGACGCAGCAAGATAAGAATTAAGAGCCCTTTACTAAGCTTTAGTAGCCTCTTACTTAGCATTATAAGAACAACAGAGTTCTGATAATGTAACGGACAGTTTATTATCTAGCCGCGTAGTAGCAGATTAAATATAAGACCCTAAGGCAAATTAATTAAGGAACTAGACGACTATTAAGAGTAATAGGTTATATATATTTAGCATTAAAGATAGAGCGAACGTTACAGGACGAACAAATATTCGCTTTAGTGCACTTTAAATAAGAAGACGGTTATTATAAAGATGGACTTACTAACGCAATATAGACTAACCCCTCTTTTAAACAACGAGAACACGGAGATGGTATAATCTCACTAAGTAATAATATTATAGCAATGGTATAAGACCGACGAGCTATAGACAAAGAAGAAGGAGCCTTAGGTATAATAAGTAAAGATATTAACCAAATTAATTAAACGGATATTACACCTCTAGTAAACAACTTAGAGATATTTAGAATCTTTAAGGACAAAGATAAAGAGGAGGGAGATAGTATTACGGACGCTTTAAGTATAATATTATAACTACTTAGAGAGGAGTTAAAAGAAGCTAGTTAGTTAATATAAGTATAGTCTAAGATAGAGCCGATAGAGCTATATAATAAGGAGTGGTAACTAAGGTTATATAACGTAATCTATATAATCTATAGAATCTATATAATCCGTAATAGAGTAAATAGAGCATACGTACCTTATATACTAAGGGGATTTCTTAAGAGTATGGTTGTGTATTTAAAGGACTATAGTCCCTACCTAGATAGTTCTCTCCTTTATAGTAAATCTTAGAATATAATTAGAGTTAATCTATTAGGCAACCACTCTACTAGTTATTATTACGTTGTTAACTTCTTATTTACCTATATACCCAGCCCATTAATAAGTCTACCGTAGTTCTTACTACAAGGCTTTATTATATTAAGGGTAACTATCTAAAGGCGTCTAGGGTTTAAAGTACCCTAGATAAACTATCTAGAACGAAAGCTAATTAATAAATCTACTTCCGCAAGCCAATCCTATTTAAGAACTATATTATAACCATTAAATAAGCCGCCCTAAAAGGTCTGCGGGCTAATAGTATAAGGGATACCCTAGGAGTCGCTAGTGGTAACTATTAGATTATAAGCATCCTAGATTATTATCTAGTTGCTATTAAGGAAATATATAATAGGTTTATATAAACATAGCGCGTAGCGTATAGGCAGGTTAAACCTATAGATAATATCTTAATTAATAAGGTTAATTTGGCACCTATTATTATATAAAGTATATAGGCGGACTTTGCCCTAGGGTATATCTATTATAACGTATATTATAATGCGTTTCTTCTTTCCCTCTATATTAGGCCCTAGTTGCAGTTAAAAAAGATACGCTACTAGGGCTTTAGGTTTTCTAAAGGCCAAGCTAACTTCTCTCTATTAGCCTGCTTTTAGTGTTTCTTATAGTAGCCATCTACGGTCCTTTAACTTGCCTATATAGCACCGGCGTCCGGGGAGTCCCCTAAGCCATTTAGCTTTTAGGTAGTCTCCCTAGAAGTTTACTTAAAAAAGCGTCGCCCTTTTTAGGTTTTATTCCCTAAGCCTAACTCTATAAAGCCTATACTGCGACCGCGCTTTATACGCAATAATTTACCGCTGCTACTTACGCGATCTTCCGCAAGCTTTATAGTATTAAGTAATTACTCTATATAGTGGATTTCATTAAAGAGGTCTTTAGTAGTTTTTACCCATTAGGCAAAGTTCTAGCGAAAAAGCTCTGTTTATAGGTAGGCTAAGAGACGTAAGAACTAAAAGTCTACCTATTGTTTAGGATTAATAAAAGGGGTATATAAGAAGAGGTCCTCTAAGTTACATATATGGGCTAAAAAGACGTTAAACCTCTAGTCCTCCTTTATAATAGCCATATAGTACGTTATAATGTTATTAAAACGTCTTACTATGGGGTTCCTAATCTGGTCTTGGACTATAGTCTTAAATTTGTCCTATAGTAAAGGACCCTTATCCTTAGTGCCTAATTAGCGATAAACTAGTTAGGCGATTATCTTTTCTTTTATAAGACCTTTAATGGCCTAGCGCGTGCGTCGCTTATAGTCGTAGTTAGCATTATTAACCTTAAATCGGGTCTTAACTACGGCAATCCACCGGTTAAAATACTATTAAGTAGTACCGCTAATATTAAGTGGTAACTTCTTAACTAGGGCGTTAAGATTTAAATAGCGTATACGTTCGCTACGTAACTTATACTCTTTACTAAAGAGGTAATAAGAGGGCTTTATTAAATCGATAATACTCTATAAGTTGGCTATTTTCTTAGCCAGCTTATCTAGCTCCTTTATGTTAGCGGTGTTAGGTAGGACGCTAGTAACCTTACTAAGCTCCTATTAAGCCTAGGTATATAAGTTAAACTAGTCTCTAGCGTTTATAGATATCTAATCGTTTTAAGATTTAGAAAATGGCTTAGATGCTGCTAGTATGCTTCTAGCGGTTTTATCTGCACTAGATCCTAAGGCATTCGACGGTCGCATCACTAGCGTATTACCATTAGGTATAAGCGTCGGTTTTCTTTTCAGAGGCATTATAGAAAAATTAAACCGGCTATCCTCCTAAGGGGATTGGTAGAGATTTAAATATAAGGTAAGGATATAAATAGGGAGTCCAATAATAGAATAATAGGTATATTGTATAGACAGAGACAAATCCTTAAGGGAAAAGGAGGAGTCTGTGTGCAAGGTAAGAAGGGTTTTCCCTAGGTATATATAGAGCACATACCTTACAGGCGAGTCACCCCTAGGTTGCCCCAGGGTCGCCCATACCTTGCGGCTATATAACTATCTACTTAGGTTTTACCTAACAATATATAAACCTTTATAAAGATAGATCTGAGATAGGCGTACCATTAGATCAGAATTAAGGAAGGCAATAAATAAAAGGCAGCCTTTAAATTAAAAGAAGGACTATATAAACTATTAGTAAATGCACTAGTAATGTTTTAAAAGTGAATTAATAGTGTATTAGGAGAACACCTTAATGAGTTTATTATGGTATACCTCGACGATATTATTATCTACTTAATAACTAAGGAAGAGCATGGAGAATACATTAAATAGGTTTTAAAGAGACTATAAGAAGAACAGATGCTAGTAGTAATTAAGAAATACAAGTTCTTTACAAGGAAGACCGATTTTATTAGATTTATTATTAAACTAGGTTATATTAGTATGGACCTAAAGAAAATTAAAGCTATAGTAAGTTGGCAAAAACTAGAGAATATAACGTAGTTAAAGTTATTTTTAGGGTTTTATAATTACTACAGGAGGTTTATAGCATAATAGTTAAAGAATATTAAACCGTTCACTAGGCTTATAAAAAAAGAGAAACTATAGGTATAGGGAGATAAGCAGAAGAAGCTATTCTAAAAACTTAAAGAGTTATTTACCCAGAAGCTAATCCTTAAGATCTATTAACTAGAACTAGATACGGTTATAGAAACAGACGCATTAGATTTTATACTAGGAGTATACCTACTACAGAAGTATAAGGACGCATAGCACCTAGTAGTATACTATAGTTAGAAAATAATACTACTAGAATTAAACTATAACATCTATAATAAGGAGGTGTTAGGTATAGTTATAGTACTTAAAAAATAGAGAGCATTCTTATAAGGCGCAGAAAAACTATTTATAGTTAAAACAGATTATAAGAACCTAATGGGGTTTCTAATAATAAAAGAACTTAATTATAGATAGGTTAGATAAGTAGAGATGCTTATAGAATACTATTTCGAGATTTAGTATATTAAGAGAACTAGGAATATAAGGGTAGACGTACTTAGTAGAAAAGCTAAACTATAGAACAATAAGAAACTATTAGGAGTAATATTACGCAGAGATAAGGACGGATTAATTAGGTATAATTACCCTAAGCTAGCAACAACTAAAGAAGATAAAGAACTAAAAAAAATCTATAAGACACTAAAAAGCTTTTAGGTATAAAAAACTCTAAAAGCATAGCTAGAAGATTTATAAATAGATATATACAAGAACCAAGAAATAAAGTACATCTTAAAAAGTATAGCGGAGCATTTTATAGAAGATTTTTATAAGAGAATAACTTAAGGATATAATGGAGCAATAGGCTTAGTATTAAGACTTTAGGAAGAATATATTATTAACGGAATCTAGGGTATTACTAGAAAAGTAATAAAAGAGAATTTAGATTGCTAAAGGAATAAACTAATAAGGCATAAGCTATATAGAGGGCTATAACCTATTAAAATACCAGAAAGGCTATAGGAGGTTTATATTATAGGACTTTATTATTAAGTTACTAAAGTTAAGAGATCCTATTACCGGATAAGAGTATAACGCGATCTTAGTAATAGTAGACAAGTTAACTAAATAGGGCTATTTTATAGCATGTATAGAAGAAATCTTAGTAGAAGATATCGCTAAAATCTATATTAAAGAAGTGTTTATAAGATATAGAGCACTAAATAAGATTATATTAGATAGAGATTTAAGATTTATAGTAGTATTTTAGGAGGTATTCTTAGCGGAATAAGGAGTTAGAGTAGTAACTTCTACTATATATTATCCGCAGATAAATAGATAAATAGAAAGATTAAATTAGACACTAGAATAGTATTTAAGACATTATATTAATTACGCGCAGAATAATTAGGTATTATTATTACTAGTTATACAGTTTATATATAATATAATACTATAGGAAGGAATAGGCACATTACTATTTAAGGCAAATTATGGATATAAGCTAAGAATATCGTTATTACTATAGTGGTGTAGATTGGACGTCGCCTACTATCTTGGCATTTTCCTATATTTATAGAGCCTTCGGCTTCCTTCCTTCTTCCCTCTATTATATACATATTACAACTCTACCAGTTACCGGAAATATACTCTTTTCTTTCTTTCTTACTAACTAACTGTTGGTTACATAGGGTGACTCACTAATAACGACTACTTAAGTAGGTTACAGTGATGTTAGTTAATAAAGCTTATTGATTAAAATGAGGAAGGGCGAGGAGCTTAAGACTCCTCGCTACGCTAGTGCTGCGGCGTTACGTAACGACCGCTTGCCTTATTCCCGACACTAGCAACTCTTCTTTTATAGTTGCCATCTATATATAAATACTGCTTAACTAGCGTAATAAATATCGATTCTCCTTACTTACTATTGCTATTATAATATAAGTCTCGCTGTCCTAAATTTTGCCTCTTAGCACGTAGTGCTTTCTTACTTAAAGTTATAGGTGGATATTATATTAGGGCCGCTAAGGCGCTAGTTATAAGCAAGCTAATAGCAATTTTCTATACTAGGTATAGAAAATCCTAATTAGCTAATTAAAATTAGGGTCTATAGAATATTATACTCTTACTTCTTTTTAACCTAACCTTTAACTTATATATATAGAGTGTTTATATTAACAAACGTTTCTAGAGCCTTATTTAGGTTTGCCTTTATTATTATATCTACTAGGTTATCTTAACCGTTAATTTATTAAATCTTAAAGAGTTTTTATCATTTATAGGATTAATAAAGTGCTATAATATCGATTATAAGGCGCTTCTCCTTTATAGTACTAAGCTTAACTAAACACTTATAAAGGGAATATAAGTCAGTATATACGATTATAGGGATAATAGGAAGTTTAAGTCGATCAATAATTATCTTTAGGGTAGTTCTAATTGTAATTGCTATATTAACTTCGCTAACTATTTTATATATCTCTAACGCTAAAACGCTTTAAGTAATGTACTTACTTTTAGTTAAGCTCTAATAAATAAGATTGCCGTAGATTATAAAGTTATTCTCTCTAATAGATTTATTTGTAATAATAATCTTATATCCTAGCTAAGAGCTAAAATCTTTATTATTTATAAATAATCTATTAATAAATATAAAGAGCTTAGTAGTGGGAAGATTAATAGGTATATAGAGTAATCCCTAATTAAAATGGTTTATTTGCCAGAAAAGACGCTTATTTAGGGTAAGAATGTTATTCTTAGTTGGTTTTTAGTATTAAGCGGCAACAGAGAGATTAAATAAAGCCTTAGGTTAATAGATAGAAGCAATATAAGCTTTATAGGCGCGTTACTCCACATATCCTTACTTTAAAGAATTAACGTTAATAACGTTAATTTTCTTACTTTAACCATTCTAGCGTAAAGCAATAGAATCCTTATTTAGGGAAAGGATGCATTTATTAAAAAGTAATGGTGTTATTAAATTAAGCTTTTCCTTTAGCTTTGCTATAAGGGTTACCTTTACTAGCTTATCTTCTTTAAGAGCTAAAAATTGGTCGTCTCCTAAAATAATTATATTATTAGTTTATATGCCGACAATTCTAAATAGGGTTCCCATAGTTATAATAAGGAAGTATAAATTAAATATAGAAGTAGTTATTAAAAGTTTCTCTTTATAGTGCTTGCTATAGGTAGCCTACTAATAAGTTCCTACCTCTATAATTCTATATAATGGCTTAAGTATAACCATAATCGTATTTTCAGGATGTTAGTGGCGAATTTACTCTAAAAGGTATACTAATATTAAGCGCTAAAGGTGTATCTCTAATTAGGTATAGGCCTAAGTAATATCTTATAAATAGACCGCCATTCTATTCTTTATTAGGGAGGGAGCTAGTATAATAATAACTTACTAACTAGCTTGTTAAATCGTAGGAGATTNTATAAGAATTACCTCCTTACTATTATTGTTATAGCCTTAGATAACAAGCCTTAATTTCTTAAATAGGGCGTTAGTAGCTTTACCCTTAATCTTATTAACTATTCTTAACTTAAAGATGCGGACTTCATTAAACTTAGTTAGGTTATACTTTTTAAATTTAAAAACTCCTCTTATAATAAGACCATCGATCTCCTACTTATTAAATGCTTAGAAAGGAGCTCCTAAAGTTATAATATAACCTTTCTTTTAGAGCTATTTTGTAAGTTTAAAGTTAGTCTTCTCCTTAGCTATTATAAAGGCTATTAATAGCTTAACTCTATTCTTAATAGCGGCAATAAATTGCTCTTTAAAATTAATAAAATGTTGGCGATTTTATAATCCCTTTAGGCAATCTCTACCGCGTTATAGTTGCGGCGTATTTACTACAATTATATTAGAATTATGGTCGCCTTCTAGAGCACGTTAATCGTGGCTCTCCTTTAAGGTATCTTCTATAGCATCCTATAAAGGCTTAGAACTGTTATCTTTATAGTAAGGCTTAATAACAGTTAAACGGAATTAAGTAGGTCTATAAGGCATCTAAATAGTATAAGTTTAACTATTAATTATAATAAGTTAATATAGGCCTAACCATCCTCCCTTTTTACGCTATACGCGTACTTTAGACTAGAGTGGTAGATCGAGTATAGTTAAGGTATTTAGGCCATTTTTTATTCCTAGTACGTTATTAACCTAGTATATAGCGTAGAGACGTTATACCTCCTTCGTTACCTTATAAATAGCCTTAACTCATTATATAACGGAGGGAGATAGTAGAGAATTGTTAATTATTTAAGGGTAGGTACTAAAGACTAGTAATATAGGTATAAGTCTATTTAGGCTAGCGGAATTGTTAACGGCTTTAACAGCTATTTATAGGGTAAGTTCTTTGCTAGCATCCTCTAGTTCTAAAGAGATAATCTTATATACGCGGCGTAATAGCGTATAATATTGCTTTACTTTTCTAATACTATTATATACCTTAATAGGGACTTCCTTAACCTTAATTACTATTACCTTTATCTATTATTAAAACTCTATAAATAAGAAGTTCTTTTTTATATTATGGACGATTTAATTAGGGGGTCCTAGGTAGATATTAATCTAGTATAATTAAAGGATATCCTATATATTCCTAGCTAATATATCCTTTAAAAATCGTGCGGCTTAGAAGGAGGTTAAGAAGTTAATAACTTAGAGTACTGGCTTGCCGCTAAGATATATAACGTTAACAATAATATAAAAGTTAAAGTTGTAGTTATCTTTAAGGGTAAACTTAAATCGGCTAGGGGACTTCTAGTTTATTTAGTAGTGGTAGTAGTACTTTATAAGATGCTTAATTACCTTAACCTTAACTTTATAGCCTGCTCGCTAAAGAACCCTAAGCAATTAATAAACGGATAGGTGGCTAAAATAATGGTGTAGTTGGCGTAACTCTAACTTAGTTAAATAGCTTTAAGCAATACTCTTTTCTAGTTATTAAAGGAGCAGCTAAGGGTAACCCTATTTACGTATAATAGGCACCTAATTATCTCCCTATATAAGCATATTCTTAAGGTTATTAAGCTTAATACCTAATTTATCTATATCTTTAATATAGAATAGAAATAGAGTATTCGCGGAAATAATATAGAAAGTAATATATCCTAAGGGGGTTTAGACCCTAATTATACTAAGAGAGATTATAGTACCCTTACTAAAACGTATTATATATTAGCCTACTATTAATTAGTTAATCTAGATAGAAGTATTAAGTTATTAAAGAGCTTAAACTTAAGGTTCTTCTACTATAAATACTTTTATAGCTCCTATATCTAGCATAATATTATAAAAGATATTCGCTAAGTATCTATTATTAAAGGAGAACGCGGAACTCTCCTTTAGCTTATTAAAAATATTTAACTTTATGGTAAAATGGAGCGTAGATTAGTTATTAAGAATAGTAATAGTTTATATGCCATCTACCTCACCATACTTAGTGAAGTATTAGTTAGGTAAGTAGTTTTTAATTTCTATATCTATAAGGAGCTATTTAGCCTTATTAACCTTACCCTTAAGATCTTTTATACCTTTATATTAAACTAGGAAGCTTTAAAAGTAGGCTATAGTAGCCTTATAATTTCTGATATTTCTTATACTTTAGCGAAACTTATTATATACCTTCTTTTATTTATTAAGAGAATACCTAGTTAACTAGTAATTTAGTTTCTTATAAACGTAGCACTTCTTCTAATAATTACTTTAAAGTAAACCTCTATAAGGGCCTCCCCCTTTACCTTATAGTTATTAATTATACCCTCTACCGTATTGCCTACTACGGCCACTATATATTTAATTAGTCCAGTTATAATTATATTAGTTAGGCGGGTTAATTAAAGTAGGTTAAAGCTAGGTATTAAATTGCTATACTTCTTAAGAGCGTAGAGCGGTACTAATAGAAGATCTTAATTAAGTATATATACCTTTATAAGTATTTACAGAATTAAAGAGAGTAAGGTTGCATTCTTTAATACCTTAGTATACGCTAATAACTTAATTATATAGGCTAAAATCCTCTTAATATGATTTAGATAAACCGCGCTAAATTATCTAAAGTTAATTAAAGAGCTTTTAAAGATAATTAAGCTAGTGGACACCTAGGTTTATAGCAATAATCCTTAAAAAGGTAGTCTCTCTCTATTCTAATATATACTACTACTTATTCTCTTCTATTTTAAAATGGTATCTTAACTTATATATTATGCGGTTAAAATTATATCCTTTTTCTGCTAAATAATTATAATAGAAGGTATTAGCTTAGCCCTTAAGCATAATGGAATAGGCGTTATAGTATTAATTAGACTCTATTTCTACCTTTTAGTAATAATTATAGAATATACGTAGTTTTAAATTAAGAATATTATATAATTCCCTACTAAACTTCTTCTCTTACTCTAAGTAGAGCTTTATAAGCTTTATAAGTAATTTTTAACTACTTCTAATTTAAGACTAAAATAGAGGAGATAGGAGTTATATTATAGGCTATAGTAGGGATATAGGTCTAGTCGGTGGAGTCTAAAG
Organism: Cenococcum geophilum 1.58; assembly: GCF_001692895.1. Lineage (NCBI taxonomy): Eukaryota > Fungi > Ascomycota > Dothideomycetes > Gloniales > Gloniaceae > Cenococcum > Cenococcum geophilum. The sequence continues at coordinate 696,224 of NW_027137581.1, read as the reverse complement.
GTTATTAAATTGCGAAGTAATAGGATCCTATGCCTACTCTTATTAGGGTATAGTATTTAACATTAAAGTTACGGGTTAAATTAGATACAGAGGAGTTAAAGGTAGAGGTAGATTTATCTCTAGAGGTATATTGCTTAGATTTTATTATAAGTTAAGCTTCCTTATAGTACATAGTTGGTGTTTAATCTCTTATTAAGTCTATTTATGCTTATTTTTTGCGTTAATAACCTACTCCTAAATATTATCTTTAATAGTACCCCTATCTATAGGTATAAACACTCTATACTCCCATAAGAAGTTATAAAAGTCTTATATAATATCCTTCTTTATAGAAGTCTATATTCCCTTTATCTATCTAATAAAGTCCTCCCTTATATAGTACTATAGTATAGTATCGTTATATTTGCTGTCTTTATAGTATACTATACGGTATAATAGGAATCCGTTTAAGTCTTACTAATTAACATCTTTAAGGTTAGTTATATCGGTGTTCTATATCTCTAGGTTAATATCTTTCTTATACTTCTTTAGGTAGGTTAACACTATAATAAAATCTATAAAGGTATATAGAGGGTATTAAGGTAGTTATTTAATACGTTTTAATAAAAAGATTAAAGAAAATAAGGGTTGTTTAATATATAATTAGGTAGTAATTATAATCCTATAGTCTATAAAGGTACATAAAGGGTATTAAGGTGGTTATTTTTAACGCGTTTTAGACATTAACTTAGGACCCTAGGTTTAGTAACACTTCTAACCTAAAGTACTTAACCAAATCTTTATAAATGCGGTTGTTCTACATAATAAACGCAACTTAGTATCTCCTAGTATTTAATAACACTTCTATTACTAGTTTTCCGTAAGTTTAAGGTAGTATAGTATTACTAAAATCTATTCTATATAAGCGCATATAGCACCCCTATATAAGACTATCTCTTCTATTTAAAAACCTAGCTGCTCTATAGTTAACTATATATTTAACCACTAATCAGTATTAGTTATATAAGGTAACTTACTAATAATAACTACTTAAGTAGGTTATAGTAATGTTAGTTAATATACTTATTAGGCCGTCGAAATCGGACTCTATACCTGTACGTGGTGACGGCTATAAACCTAGTCTTTAAAGTTTAGATCTAGAGCTAACGCAGAGACGTTATATAGCGTGCGGACAGGACCTAGTGGTAGTTATGGGCGTTAAGGGCGGTGGTGAAAAATTTTCGGATGGTGAGATCTTGAAAACTACTACTGTTAGCTCTCTACAATACGACGACTACTACGCTGTTCTCCTATCTAGGGCACCTGTACGATCTAACATGGATATATAGTTTTCGATAACATCCCCTAACCCCTAATAGAAGGCATCGACGACCTTATATTAATAAATAAATAAACGCGAACAAACGAATAAACGAGCAAATATACGGCCCCTCCCAACCCCTAGGGCAATCGCCCGCGGAGCATGCGGTCACTTGCCGTACTGCCGTAATACTACTGAAACCAATAGCCGGATAACCCCGTACGGTTTTCCTTGTCTCCTCTTGACGGAGTGGTGCCCTTAGAGAGGGCCTAGTGACTAAGGCCTAGGCACAAAAGATACCTAGATATATACACACATCCCGCTTTCGTCTTTTAGTATTAGGATGGTAGAACGGATAAATCCCCCTTACGCCTTCGATAGGCCTTAGGGGGGGGGAGGCATAGCGTATATAGCAATAGTTAATAAGAGATAGTATATAGGGGGTGGTTAAGATATAGGATATAACTATAAGCATATAGCAATTGATTGGCAAGGCCTAGCTAGGACGTAGTGAACCCTAGCTTTAAATAAGCTAGAGAAGGAAGTAGTGGTTCCTAAGGAGTTTAAAACATCCAAAGAGGAGGACGAGCAGTAGGCCTATAGGGCCGCTGTTACGTGCAGGCATGGCAATTCGGGGTTTTTTATCCTACTGAGGTGGCTTATAGGGTTTTTCCTCCCCCCTAATAATAAGGGGTTTTTCCTATTAATATTACTTTCCCCTTGTGTACGGAGTAGTCTGCGTAGGCCTAGATAGGATTTATATCAGACGTTAATTAAAGAATCTACTAATATACTTATTAATAGGAATAAGGAAGGGTGAGGAGCTTAAGACTCCTTATTACACTAGTGCCGCGGCGTTACGTAATAACCGCTTACCTTGCTCTCGATATTACGCTATATATATACCTTAGACTAAAGTAATAAATTAAGCGTAATTAAGGTATTTAGGCTATTTCTTATTCCTAGTATATTATTAATATAGCGTATAGCGTAGAGACGTTATACCTCCTTTATTACCTTATAAATAGCCTTAGCTTATTATATAATAGAGTAAGATAGTAAAGAATTATTAGTTATTTAAGGGTAGGCGCTAAAGACTAGTAATATAGGTATAAGTTTATTTGGGCTAGCGGAATTATTAACGGCTTTAATAGCTATTTATAAGGTAAGTTCTTTACTAGTATTCTCTAGTTTTAAAGAGATAATCTTATATACGCGGCGTAATAGCGTATAATATTACTCTACTTTTTTAATACTATTATATACCTTAACAGGGACTTCCTTAACTTTAATTGCCATTGCCTTTATTTATTATTAAAACTCTATAAATAAGAAGTTCTTTCCTATATTATAGACGATTTAATTAGGGGATTCTAGGTAGATATTAATCTAGTATAATTTAAGGGTATTCTATACGTTCCTCGCTAATATATCCTTTAAAAATCGTGCGGCTTAGAAGGAGGTTAAGAAGTTAATAACTTAGAGTACTAGCTTACCGCTAAGATATATAACGTTAATAATAATATAGAAGTTAAAGTTATAGTTATTTTTAAGGGTAAACTTAAATCGGCTAGGGGACTTCTAGTTTATTTAATAGTAATAGTAATACTTTATAAGGTGCTTAATTGCCTTAACCTTAACTTTATAGCTTACTTACTAAAGGACCCTAAGTAATTAATAAATAAATAGGTAGCTAAATTAACGGTGTAGTTAAGGTAACTCTAACTTAGTTAGGTAGCTTTAAGTAATACTCCTTTTTAGTTAATAAAGGAGCAACTAAGGGTGACCCTATTTGTGTACGACGGGTATCTAATTATCTCCCTAAATAAGTACATTCTTAAGGTTATTAAGCTTAATGCCTAATTTATCTATATCTCCGATATAAAATAAAAATAGAGTATTTATAGAAATAACGTGGAAAGTAATACACCCTAAGGGGGTTTAGACCCTAATTGTGCCAAAAAAGATTATAGTACCCTTGCTAAAACGAATCGTATATTGGCATGCCGTTAAATAGTTAATCTAAATAGAGCTATTAAGCTACTAAAGGGCTCGAACTTAAGGTTCTCCTACTATAGATACTCCTGCGGCTCTAATATCTAGTATAATACTATAAAAGACGTTTGCCAAGTATCTGTTATTAAAAGAGAACGTGGAACTCTTCCTTAGCTTATTAAAAATATCTAACTTCGTAATAGAGTGGAGCGTAAATTAGTTATTAAGAATAGCAACGGTTTATATGCTATTTACCTCACTATACTTAGTAAAGTATTAGTTAAAAGAGTGGTCCTTAATTTCTATATCTATAAGGAGCTGTTTGGTTTTATTAACCTTACCCTTAAGATCTTTTATGCCTTTATATTAAACCAGGAAGCTTTAGAAGTAGGCTATAGTAACCTTATAATTTTTAACACTTCTTGCGCTTTAGCGAAACTTATTATATACCTCCTTTCGCTTATTAAGAGAGTGCCTAGTTAATTAGCAATTTGGCTTCTTATAAATATAGTACTTCTTCTGGTAATTACTTTAAAATGAACTTCCATAAGGACCTCTACGGTTACCTTATAGTTAACGTTAATTATACCCTCTACCGTAGTCCCTACTACGACCACTATATATTCAATCAGTCCAGTTATAGTCGTATTAGTCGGCTAGGTCGTTTAGGTTAATTAAAGTAGACTAAAGTTAGGCGTTAAATTGCTGTACTTCTTAAGAGTGTAAAGCGGTGCTAATAGAAGATCTTAGTTAAGTATATACTCCTTTATAAGTATTTATAGGATTAAAGAGAGTAAGATTATATTCTTTAACGCCTTAGTATACGCTAATAACTTAATTATATAGGCTGAAATCCTCTTAATATAATTTGGATAAACCACGCTAAATTATCTAAAGTCAATTAAAGAGCTTTTAAAGATAATTAAGCTAAGGGATACCTAGGTTTATAATAATAATCCTTAAAAAGGTAGTCTCTCTCCATTCTAATATATACTATTACTTATTCTCTTCTATTTTAAAGTGGTATCTTAACTTATATATTATGCGGTTAAAATTATATCCTTTTCCTACTAAATAATTATAATAGAAGGTACTAGCTTGGCCCTTAAGCATAACGGAATAGGCGTTGTGGTATTAATTAGACTCTATTCCTACCTTCTAGTAATAGTTATAGAAGATATATAGTTTTAAATTAAAAATATTATATAATTCCCTACTAAACTTCTTCTCCTAATCTAAATAGAGCTTTATAAGCTCTATAAGTAATTTTAAACTACCTCTAATTTAAGATTAAGATAGAGGAGGTAGAAGTTGTATTATAGGCTACAGTAAGGACATAGATCTAATTAGTAAAGTCTAAAGGTTAGTAAATTATAAAGCAATAGGATCCTATACCTGCTCTTATTAGGGTATAGTATCTAAAGTTAAAGTTATAGGTTAAATTAAATATAGAGGAGTTAAAGGCGGAGGTATATTACTTAAATTCTATCATAAGTTAAGCTTCCTTATAGTGCGTAGTTAGTGCTTAATCTCTTATAGAGTCTATTTATGCTCTTCTTTTACGTTAATAAACTGCTCCTAAATATTATCTCTAATAGTACCCCTATCTATAGGTATAAAAACTTTATACTCTCGTAAGAAGTTATGGAAGTCTTATATAATATCCTTCTTTATAGGAGTCTATGTTCCCTTTATCTATCTAATAAAGTCCTCCCTTATATAGTACTATAGCATAGTATCGTTATATTCACTGTCTTTATAGTATACTATACGGTATAATAAGAATCCGTTTAGGTCCTGTTGCTTAGCGTTTATAAAGTTAATTATATCGGTATTCTATATTTCCGGGTTAATATCCTTCTCGTACTTCTTTAGATAGGTTAACGCCATAATAGCAGACGTGCGTAGGTGGATTTAGGTATTGATTGTGATTCTAAGATCTATAAAGGTACATAAAGGGTATTAAGGTAGTCGTTTGACGTGTTTTGGACGTTGACTTAGGACCCTAGGTTCAGTGACACTTCTGACCTAAAGTACTCGACCAAATCTTCGTAAACGTGGTTGTTCGACGCGTTTCGGTCATCGACTTAGGACCTTAGGTTTAGTAACACTTCTGACCTAAAGTACTCGACTAAATCTTTGTAAACGCGGTTGTTCTGCGTAATAGACGCAACTTAGTATCTCCTAGTACTTAGTAACACTTCTGTTACTAGTTTTCCGTAAGTTTAAGGTAGCACAGTATCGCCGGAATCCATTCCATATGAGCGTATATGGCACCCCTGTATGAGACTATCTCTTCTATTCGAAAACCTAGCTGCTCTATAGTTGACTGTGTATTTAACCACTGATCAGTGTTGGTCACATAGGGTGACTTACCAATAACGACTACTTGAGTAGGTTACAGTGATGTTGGTTAATAAAGCTTATTGATTGGAATGAGGAAGGGCGAGGAGCCTAAGACTCCTCGCCACGCTAGTGCCGCGGCGTCACGTGATGACCGCTTGCCTCATTCCCGACACTAACTAACTGACTAACTGACTGACTGACTGACCGACCGACCGACCGACCGACTAACAGACGGCACTGTGACTTTCCTATCTTAGAGAGGTCGTACCCTCCCACATTACTATAATAAGCGAAGAAAAACGAGTAGCATAGCTAAAGAAAGGATAAAGATACTAATAAATCTTTATATAAACCTTANNGAATTAGTNAAAAAGGTATAANANNNANNAAAAAGTACTATAANGCTAANAGATNTAAGGNACTAGATCTTAAGGAGGGGGATAAAGTATAGCTACTATATAAAAATTTTAAGTGTTAACAACTAAGTAAGAAATTGGACTATATTAAACTAAGACCTTTTAAAATTAAACAGAGGATTTTACTAGTTATATTTAAGTTAAACCTACTAGCTAAAATAAAGATTTACCTTATATAGCATATTATAATGCTAAAGCTAGTATACAGGAATATTAAGCCACTAATTTATAAAGTAGACACGTATAGAGGATAAGAAGAAGATAAATAGTAAGTTTTAAAGATTATTAGTTATAAGGACATTAATAATAAAATATAGTATAAGGTTAAGTAGATAGGCTATAATAAAACTACCTAGGAACTACTATAGAATTTAAAGAATGCTATAGGAAAGGTATAGGAGTATTAAAAGAAAACGGGTTAGGTAATATTAAAAAGGAGCTAAAAATAAAGGGATTAATTAAAGGTAATAGAAGAGCCAGATTACCTAAGGGATCTACTACTAGCGTATTAGTTGTTTCCGCCTCTTCTTAATTAGAATCCTTTTTAGCCTCCTTAGCCTTAAGTTTAAATAGACCTTACTCTACTAAGCGAAGCTCTTTTAAGCGTACTTTTTTTATAAACCTTTGCTAAACGGCTTAGGCGAGCATAAGTATCTAACTAAGCTTTTAGAGCCTAAGACGCCTCGTTAAAACGACGCTAAACCTTAGTAAGGGCCTCGGCTAGCTTACTCTTTAATTTTTTAGCTACTACTAACACGCGTAACCTTAAGATAGATTAAATAAGGAACTAGACAGTTATAAAGGATAATAAGACGCGTATACTTAGTATTAGAGACGGATTAAACATTATAGGATAATTATATATTCGCTCGCGTATACTTAGTATAGGAAGAAGGTTAGCGACTAGATAGAGACGCGATCGTAATATATACTAACTTCTTCTCCATATAATAAGAATAGGATGGTATAACTTTACTAAGTAATAGAATAAACATTACTAGCTAGTTATAATAATTAAACATAAAGGATCTAATAGGAGGTATTAGGAATAATAAAGGTTATTAAATTAAAGATAGGAATGCTATACCTCTAATAAACGACTTAGAGATAGAAGATATTTTTAAAAACAAAGATAAAAAGGAGGGGGATAGTATTACGGACCTTATATTAGCAGTAGTGCGACTACTAAGAATAGATATAAATAGGTTATTTAAGATAGTACGGGAGGCGCTAGAACCGATTAAGCTATAGAATAAAGAGTAGCTAAGTTACGTGGCTAATTATATTATAAGTTTAGAATATAGGAATATAGGAACGTAGGAATGTAACGTACTAATATACTAATATACTAACGTACTGAACCTTTTACTATAAGGAGGAGTTATATATTTAAGGACGTACGGTCTCTATGGATAGTTTCTCTTCTTTATAGTAAATCTTAGAATATAATTAACGTATTCTACCAGCGAGCCGGCCACCCCACCGAGCCGGCCACTTCAAAACACACCAAAAAGCCGATATTTGAATCTTAAATATCTCAACAACTACTTAATAATATTTTCTAAAAATTTAAATATAAGCTTTTATATACCTATTTTAGTACTTATTACAATATAAGAGTATGCGCTCCGGTAGTTGTTAAGATATTTAAAAATTTCTCTATTTTTAACCCCTAAACTCTATATTATAATAACCACCAAGCTATACGCTTTAGTATTATAATATACACTAAAATAGGTATATAAGAGCTTATATTTAAATTTTCAGAAAATATTATTAAGTAGTGGTTGAGATATTTAAGATTCAAATATCGGCTTTTTGGTGTATTTTGAAGTGGCCGGCTCGGTGGGGTGGCCGGCTTGGTGGTAGAATACGTTAGAGTTAATCTATTAGGTAACTACTCCACTAGTTATATTTATATTGTTAACTATTCTATACCTATATACCTAGCCCATTAGCAAGTCTACCGTAGTATTTCCTATAAGGCTTTATTACACTTACTAAAGTCTAGAAATAGCTTATTACTAAAGTCCTAGTAGTATAAGAGGTAGAAAGCTAGCCCGCTAAGTATATAAATAAGCGGCTTCTTATTATATAGAGCCCTAATAGTCTTAAAGCGGCTATACTAGTTTTACTTACTAGCGCGTATAGTAAATATTAGGGGCATATAGCGCGTAGGGCCTTCGCCTTTAAACTTAAAAGTAAATAGGTTTAAGATTTTGGCGGAGCGCTTATTACTACCGTAGGTAAGTATATAGTAGCTTAGTAGGATATCTATAAGCGTACGGAGGTAGTATTCTAGTAAGGAGTCTCCGTAGGCCTATAGCTGGTAATAGATATTCTTAAACTCGTCCTCTATATATCTATTAAGCAGTATATCTTTACCCTTATTCGTAAACTAGTCCTTTTCCTACTACGCATCCCTCTATTATAGAATCTTTAGGTACTCCTAAATATTATTCTCTTAGCTATTTATCCCTATAGCCTTCTACGGCTAGTAGAGGTCCGTTAGGGCCGTAATATAGCCGCGAACTAAGTGCTAGGAGAGCCGCGTTTTGTCTTAGAGTATATTATTACTAGCCTTATAGCTTTTTACTTTTAGGGGCTAGCCTATAACCTCCTTAATAAGGAAAAGAAGTAGCTTCTCTTCCGTAACGGTATCGCTATTATAGTACTACTTCTTTTGTAACCGACTACGGTGCTGCCGAGACAGCCTTAACGCCACCTAATATATTGATCTGCGATCAATATTGCTTGCAGATCACTGTTCCCATTTCAGCTACCATTTCATGTATTTATACCACTTGATACCCATAGATTTATAATTAAGTTGCTCGTTTAATTCCCACACACTGCAAAGCTTATAGTTATAAGCCCGGCCTGCCTACCGTACTGCATCTGATCTGTATATTTAGCGCTTACTAAGCAATCAATCTGCTACCTTGTTTAAGAAGTTACTACTTCTTCTACCTTTGCAAGTGTTTTGAGCTTCTTCCGGGTACCTCTCTTGTACTTGTAATTATCTTTATTTACTAAACGGACGAACGATTAAACATCGATTAAGTTGAACATTGAACACTTCGAACATCGATTACATTGAACATCGAATATATTAAACATCGATTACATCGAACATCGATTGAATCGAACCCGACCGACCGACCGTACGACCCCGACCGTACGTACGCGACCGACGAACGAATTGACGAATTAAAAAAAAAAACGTTAAAACAAGGTTTTCGCTAAGACGCTAACTGGACCCTTCTTGACCCTTTTAAATTGATAGCGAACGACTTCCTACGACCAGTTACAACAGACGACTCCCATAGTACCACAAGCTTGTAGAATAGGCCAGAACATGAGGCTGATGCTAGATGGACGATTACTAAAACAGTATGGAATGATCTAAGCAGTACTACACTTAGCTGGATACTAGATGAGCAGTCGCTGAACGACATTCGATTAAAAGACGACCGTCACCTACCCTAGACATCAACTATTCGGACGTACAGCCAACAAACAAAAGCACGATTTGCATTGCATCTACTAGTCAAATCCAACGACACAAAAGAAGAACTAGGAATAATTAATTTTAACTCCAAAACCTTACCTTCTACAGTACCGACTAGTTATGCTGCCATGTTCAGTACTAGTTAAAATTCCATTCAAAATTCTAAAGCACGTCATTGCAATTAAGCAGCTTCCATAAGCACGTCAATGCAATTAAGCAGCTTTAAAGATCTACCTCGATTACAGCTTAAATAACTACATCGATTACAGATCAATTAACTACCTCAAACACAGATCAAAGATCTACCTCGATTACAGATTAATTAACTACCTTAATTATAGCTTAAATGACTACCTCGACTACAGATCAAATACCACACCATAAAGACTTCAAGACGATATCTCAGATACAATTAAAGCAATTTCTATTCAAATTCTAAAAGCACGTTAATGCGATTGAGCAGCTTCCATAAGCACGTTAATGCAATTAAGCAGCTTCCTAGATCTACCTCAATTACAGATCAAAGATCTACCTCAATTACAGATTAAATGACTACCTTGAGTTCCACCTCGATTATAGATTAATTGACTACCTTGAATACAGATCGAATGACTACCTCGAATATAGATTAAACCACTACACTATAAAGACTTCAAGACGATATCTTAGATACAATTAAAGCAATTTCCATTTAACTAAGCACTATTTTCCTATAGCTAAATTCTGTCTACTTGCTTCCGTTGCAATATCCGCGATATCCGCAATATCTTCACAATTACCCTACCCTTTGCTACTTCTAAAAAACTGTATCTAAATTTCCTATTTTTGGTACAGTTTTCTACCTTCATTTGTCTTCTACAGCTTTAACTACACCATCAAATCTAGGGGGGTATGTAACCGACTACGGTGCTGCCGAGACAGCCTTAACGCCACCCAATATATTGATCTGCGATCAATATTGCTTGCAGATTACTGTTCCCATTTCAGCTACCATTTCATGTATTTATACCACTTGATACCCATAGATTTACAATCAAGTTGCTTGTTCAATTCCTACACACTGCAAAGCTTACATCTTTTTATAAAAGGCCTAGAAAAACGCGCGTTAGCTATAAGTATACTACTCTATAAAGCACCTAGCTACCTACCTTAAACTCCTTCTACTTCGGCTTATAATTTAGAGATATATTTTTAGGCCTCTTAGTATATATAAGGGCGAGGATACTCTACGCGTTAGCGCGTAATTTGGTATTATTTATAATATTAATCTCTACGCAACTAATTAACGCTATTTTTAAGATAGGACGCTGCTAGAGAAGTGGCGCCCTAGGGGGGTTTCTATTTTTTATATATACGCAGATATAGACTAGGGAGGAGAGGTAGAGAAAGTATACTTACCTTACTAACCGCTTAGCGACATAGATAAGTGACCTTACCGTATAGGGTAAATATATAGGCGCATAGCTGGCCCAATAGGCTAATAATACGCGCGTATTAGCGACTTAATTAGCGGGGGTAAAGACATTTAAAGATGTCCACGGCTTGGCTGTAGGCTCGGCCGTGGATATTCGCGAATATTAACGGGGGTTGTTTATATTACGTGCGGCTCAGCGACTCAGCGGGCGCTTAGCCGAGCCGTAAACACTATTGTAGATGTATTTGTATAAGCATTAATTAATATTGCCAGCTTCGTATTTCTAATCACGACGATTTTAATACATTAATCTGATTGGCTGGATCCTTATTAATAACAAGTAGACGAATCCCGGCGGGTTAAGGGATAACTGTAACACCTTAATTAAGTCTTGATTTCGATTATGGTATAACTAGTAGAGTTTAAATCGGGGTTGGAATGCCCTCGGTAAAGTCCTTGTGAAAGGGCAGAGTTCCTAAGCCTCTAAAAGCCTACTAAATATCACCGCTAATATCGGGCGAGGCATCTCTAAGAGTGAGTTCTACCATCATTTGCATCACCTGTAACCCCCCCTACCTGCTCATGGTGAGTTCTACCATCATTTGCATCACCTGTAACCCCCCCTACCTGCTCATGAGTTGATTGATTGGATTGCGCAGTACCCTATGAGGCGCCGCGTGAACTTATTTGGGTGCTGCTACCTCTGCTTGATGTCTACGAGCTGCCTCTACGAGCACGCCCGCGCCCACGCCCACGCGTAGTATCCCTTGACACGGCAATTTGGGTCCTTAGGTTATCGATAAGAATCAACCAATCGGAAAAGCTGGGTTAATATAAATATCCAATTGAATCCAGTCGTCAATATAAGCGAACTTAGCAAAGGACCCTGCCGTGTCAAGGGATACACGTCATTCCGTTCAAATGCTAATGGCTCGCGACGAGTAGATGTATCAACGCGAATAGAGCTAGCTGGGCGGCCGCGGCGGCGCTCAACAGTTAGAGGCTGGGGTAGGGAAAGGCAAGGCAAATGCGAGGTGATGTTTTGGGTATGGGCGCGCGACGGTCGAGCATTAATGCAGATGCAAACAACATAAATCCACGTGATATTTTAACTTAATCAGGAAGGAACTAAACTCAATCAGTGGAGGGTGTCTGCGCATCAATCAGGGGTGTCCATTTACCGCTGCCCATAATATTATCGAATTAAATATAAATTGAAAAGCGTTTAAATATCTATAATTTTTCTAGATATTGAAAAATACTGAATCCTTATCGATAAGTATTGAATATTGATCAGAGCACCGCGTAGTAGGGGCGAAGAAGCAGCCGCGAAAGCTTAAGGGTACGCTAAAGAAGCTAAGACCGAAGAAGGTAAGAGTAAAGATAGCCTTGGAAGGGAAGGGAGCAGCTACGGAAGACGTCCCGAAAAAGGCAGAGGGCATTAACGACTGTATAAGAGCTTTAATCGAGCGAATATAGAAGCAGAGCCTTAATTGATTGCGCGGATATAGAAGCTTCACTGAACACCTGCGGGTGCAGAGCCTCGATCCGTCGTACGCCTACACAGAAGTTTTGATTAATTGTCTACGGACGCGGCTTGATCGTACGTGTAGTAGACACCTTGAGTTAAGCCAGGGCCTTAGTTAAATCTTGATCAATCGGACGCCGCCTCTACAGTATGGGTAAAAGTGTGGTCCCGCCGATCTTTTTACCGGCGCTCCATCGGTGACCCCGTTCAGCTTTTCCGTGACCCCGCCGAGCTGCACGCCAATATTTGGACTATGTCGACGACATGCCAAGCCTAACCCGGACCTCCGATACCTATCACCTATTGGCGACCCTACATACAACCGATCGCACTCCAAACGCGAACCGCAATTCCCAGTGCAGCTTGCATTTCCCCTGCTGAGAACACGTTAATTTTTCTTTAGGCTGAAATTATTCATACAAGCCATAGTGTGCAAGCCGCCTAGTAAGTAGAGCTGAACAGGGTGTTTTGTCATGTGCACACGCCATTTTCCAGCTTTCAGCTGTGTTTCACTCGATTGTTCTAGATTGTCCACATGTAATGTATAAAGGCAAAGCGGAGTGTATTCCGGCGCTTATCAGCTAACTAGTGACCAGATGGTGGGGTCTAGATCTAGTTTTCTGGCATACACAGGCCGATAATTCGTGCTCGAAATAATGTGGGATTTGATATCCAGCGTCTTGGCTTCTTGGAAACGCGGCCGACAATCCAAGAGTCTCACGGATAAGGCAGCTGCCAAGGCTCATACCGCGACCTGTCTTTTCTTGAAATATCACACAAAGGCAAACTCGGATCTTATAGGACCATAAGCTAGCATCTCCTTTTTCCGACCACCATCCATGCAGCCACATTTGTCTCACCAGACCAAGCTAATTCTTGTGAATCGGACGAATCATAGACCATACCACGCATGACTCAGGTGTATCAGTTAACAGCATGCAGATCCCACCCGAGACAATGCAACAGGAAAAGAGGCATATGAGAGGCGCCTAACCAAGCGACGATTGGGCAGAGTTCTAGATGGAAGCTAGATTTTTAAAGAAAACGAAGCGTAAATGTTTCCTTGGTGTATATCAATTGAAATTTCCTAAGCAGGTTTAGATAGTGAAAGAGCGTCGATACGTAACGCGAGGCTTTCCTATCTCCAGAAAGTGGCTTAAAACGCAATAGCTGACAAGAACCTGGTGGCGCATGAATCCCTTTCCCATGGAATTTTCCACCGTCTTGCTGCTTAAAGACGCCACTCTCTATTCAGCCTTAGATTTCTCCAGCTCATTCGGCTGCTCACCCGTTCTTCGTAAAATTCCCGCCCCCGATTATACTTTAGTGTATAATGAGGACCTGTTCCGCATTATGTCAACTCGCTAGTGTTAGATACTGGTTCCTAGGGACTTCGTTTCAGCTCACAGAGTGATCAAACGGGACCCTATTCTTCTGCCCGCACGCCCCAACTGTTGAACTGTCTCAATGTTAATCGTAATAATGAAAAGAGCTCACCGCAATCTCGCTATACAGTTTCTTTTCCACACCATGCTCGATGGCGTTGTCCCCCCGCAACACTGATAATGTACACAGTACTATAGGTTTCCGGCCCTGCATGAGATAGCGGTGTGATGGCTGGTGAGGGGTTCTGACAGGTGAGACATTAGCTTCTGGTTAGAGTTTGAGTGGCGAGTTCGAGACTAAGGATTACTCGCAGCTGGCCTTGGGACTTGCTAATACTGTTCACTGGCATTTACCTTTATACATTTGAAGTAAGACTAGACGTCTTGGTAGGCGTGACGGATAAGCTTTCACCGAAATTTTAAAACACGCGCATATCCAAGACATTTGCATAAAGGAAGGCGACGGCGGAGGAGCTGCAGGCGGGGTGGGGGTTGCATGGAATGACCTTTCCAGTGATAGTTTGAAATCCGCCCAGATCAATATTTAAGAAGGCGTGGCCCCCAGACACTGGCTATATCCTCAGGTGTAGAAAGAGCATTCGTTCTGCAAATCCTAAGCTATATCTCATACCTGTCTTTGTCTACAGGAGTCACCCTTCAATGTCTCTTCTACCGCAAACCGTGTCTGAAATGCAGGGTAAAGCCTCCACCAATTGCCCTAGCATACAGACATATCGTTGCTGCTTTATCCCCCCATATATTCTCAAAGCCATAGCCAATTCTGACGCGGTTGATGAAAGCTGTCGAGCTGCTTCACGNCATGCACTGGAAGCTTCCCAAAAGTGCCACGAGCACCGTCATAATTTGAGTGCCACAGCTTATGTTGGTTCTAGCTCGGTAAAAACATAAGCTTTACCCCGCCTTGCGTCTTTTGAGGGTATTACTCACTCTAAGAAGGTCTCTACCCAAGTCCAACTTGATACGCAGGAAGCCCTAAAAGGTTCAGACCCTGCGGCTACTGCAATTACCCGAAAGGTTTACGACAGCAAGCAAACCGCTAAGCTTCCTGGGATTCTGGTGCGAGCGGAAGGTCAACCACGCGTTAAGGACCGCAACATCAACAATTGCTATGAAGGGCTAGGCATTACAGCCAGGTTCTACAAGGCGGTTTTCAACCGCAACTCGCTTGACGGCAAGGGGATGGCTCTCATTGGTACCTGTCACTATCCGGATCCGAAGGAACCCTTGGGGTTTAACAACGCATTTTGGAATGGTGAACAAATGGTTTTCGGCGACGGCGACGGTATTGTATTTGACTACCTCACGGACTCCCTGGACGTAATTGCCCACGAACTCACCCACGGATTTGTGCAGTACTCGTCCGAGCTCAAGTACGAGGATCAGTCCGGTGCTCTGAACGAGTCTGTTGCTGACGTTTTCGCCTGCATGGTGGAACAATGGCATACTAACCAGACGGCCGACCAAGCGGATTGGATCCTCGGGCAAACTTTGTTTCCAGTCGCATACAAAGGCATCGCGCTACGTTCTTTGAGGAGTGGCAAAGCCTATGTCGATGATCCGGTGATGGGAACGGATCCACAGCCGAAGCATATGAAAGACCTCTATACCGGTACTGAAGATGACGGAGGAGTCCACATTAACTCGGGCATTCCAAACCATGCATTTTATCTGGCCGCTACTAAGATTGGAGGTTTCTCATGGGAAAAAGTCGGCAAGGTATGGTATAAGACAATGGTTTCGGGTAGAGTTCCAAATACTTGCGACTTTAAGACATTTGCCAATATTACCGTTGACATTGCCGGGGGAGTCTTTCCTAGCGATGGGTCTGTGAAGAGCGCAATCAAAGATGCGTGGGTTCATGTTGGGGTATTATGATTCCTTAAATAGCTTGAACTTGGATAATTTTCTACTATAATTGCTATTTTTGGTATGTTGTATCCGCGAAGCTGTCTGTCCCTACTATAATTTTTACTGCTGCTGTTGTAATGAAGTGCTCGTCCGGTTAGTATTAAATTAATGGATTCCTTAGTCTATTAAATAGCAATTATAACTTGAGTATATGGTATTACGAAATAATTTATAGTTGTTTTATCCCATCGATTAAATGCCCCAATGTATACCAAGCATTGGTATCTATAGAGGAAAACGACCTAGGCTGTACCTCTGTAACTCCTAGCACAGTGCCGCACAATTCGGTTGTTTCCGTCCCTCCAATAATTACTGTTTTAGTATTAAAGTCCTCTTTACGTAGAGTATTAGTAGTTTTAGTCAAGGCCGCCATCGACTTTAAACAGCTTCTCTTCCGCTCCCTCGATTTTGTATTCAATAGTAGCAGTAAAAGAAATATACTAGCTATTAGTATATAGGCGGTAGTATTTCGAGCCCGTATATACTATCTCGCTTAGCGTTTTATAGGCACCGTAGCAGCACTTAGTATTCTGCTCAATACTAGTACACAGCTCATTCTAGATTATTTTTACCTTATTCTGGAATAGATCGTCTTTAGGGGGGAAAATATTATATATTTAATATTATATATAACTATTAAAACTATATAAAGCTTTTTAATAAAGCCTTTTTATAGATTGTAGCCGTTTTTATAAGTTAATTTAGGAACGGTTATACAGTTAACGGTTATAAATAGATAGTAAAAGGAAGGCATATCTCTAAAAGAATGTAGGAAACTCCTTTTAGCTACCTAGACAAGAACCATTCTACAATATCCTTCTGTTATCTATAGCTAAGATCCTATCTTCCTACTAGTAGTAACTAAAGTAGCAGTAAACTAGAAATAATAATAATAGTAGCAATAGTAGTGGTAATAAAGGTAAATAGTTTATATTGTAAAATGCGGTAGATAAAATAAAACGGAATAATTAGTAGTAGAATAATTAGTAGAAGAATAGTTAGTAGAAGAACACTTTGTAAATAAGACTTAGTAGAAGGACTTTTAATAATAGAATGCTTAGTAGCAGAAGACTTAGTAATAGAAGACTCTACTCTACTAGCAGTTACAGTAATTGTATTAGACTGGACTAAATTAGACTAGGTTTAAGCTTAAATCGAGTCTATTTAATTCTTTAAGAATTTAGCTCCTAGAGTTTTAAAGGAGTCTAATGTAAATATATACTATTAATAGTAAGTTTTAGTACGATTTTAGTGTTAATATTAAGACAGGTAGGCTAGTAAATAAACTAAATCTAATGCAAAAATAGCCTATAGTTAAAACTCTTTAGTATGATATTTAACTATAACAATATACTCTATATAGCGGTCTGCGCCTATAAGGGACTTTGTAAATAGGGGGCTATAAGGATATAATTGTGGAATAGAATAAATTGGTAAGAGAGAAGAATCCTTAAAAAGGTAAGGCCTTTAGGATTGTAGAGACTATATACTATAGGCACGTGCCTTTAGTATATAACCAGTAACTATTTAAGGGGCGTTTAGGGGTTGTCTTAAGGGGAACCTAAGGTGTCCGCAATAATATCAGTTATATTGCCCCCCCCCCCTTCTTACGGTTAGCCCCTAATTGCTATTACTTTACGGTAAAGGGAGATTATAAGGGCTTGTCCTACAGCGATGTTCACGACCAGCTTTACCCCCCCCTTAAGCGAGCGCTGCGAGATTTCAAATTCGCTTCGCGTATCTTTGATCGCCACCAACTGTATATAGTAATTAAAGCGAACGCATGTGCCTACACGCAAGGACCGTCCTGGTTGCTAGGGACGATTAAATTAAAGCCATGCAGAACCTGCTCCTGCCTACCAAGTCGTAATATCCACCCAAAATTATGTTGTACTACTGTCAATTTGCCTTTAATATGCATCCTTCTTTAAAACGCGTAGTAGCTTAATTAACAGGCGACAGTCCTCCCTCTTAGCGAACTCGACGAAACTTCCTTCCTTTCTCCTTATTACGATAGCCACCGGGTCGCGAATACAACGCCGTTCAGCCGGGCTTTATACTAGAGGAGCTTAAGGAAATAGAGGACGATCTAGAAGCCACAGCGGAGGCTAAGGAAGAGGTAGCGTATTAGCATACGCGCTACTAAAGTCAGCAGGCTTCTTAAAGTTAGTTTAGTAGATCGCCTTAATTAAGATCTTATGCGTCGCCGTATTTAATATAGGAGCCGCCAGTTATACCAGTACCGCGATATTAAGCTACGGCCTCTTAAGAAGCTACTCGAGCTCCTTAAGCTCCTTAAGCTCCTTAAGCCCCTTAGGCTTCTTAGGCTCCTCGGGCTCCTATATTTCCTTACTTACCTTTAGTCTCCCGCTTACCTCTAAGGGCTTACTTACGCTTACTAAGCGAGTACAAAAAGGAGCTAATTCCGCTACCTCCTCGCCTACGTTTTAAGAGTAAGATTAGTAATATAGAGAGGAGAAGCGGCGGCGTATTTATTACCTATAATTATAATATAGTAATTCGATCCCTAAAGGATTCGCCTTTTACTAAAACTCTTATTGGTATAAGCCTCTAGCTTTATAATCTTTAGCAACTCTAAGTCTTTCCTATTTATAAGAGAGAGCTACGTTATTAAGAGCAAGGCGTTTATATTAAGCTCCGGCCGGTTAAGGCTAAAGTTAATACTTAGTACGCAGGCGTTTAGGACATTAGGTTTAATATAATAGAAGTTAAGGTTATAGCTTAGTAGTAAAAGGTTAATACTTAGCTTATAGCGTGGGCGAAGTATACTAATTGTTATGGCTTAAATAAATGCCTCTAAACCGAAGCTTGAACGAATGCTGTATTACGAAGATACTAAGCTAAAGAGAAGGAAAAGGGGTCGCTAGGACCGATGTAAACAAATATATAGGGTAAGCCGCCAAGGCGCTAGCTTTAGGCGGGCCAATCACAGGTCGGCAGAATATGGCAGAATTTGGCAGGTAACGTGCGATAGCGCCGTTACATCACCCCCCTCTTTAAAGAAAGCCTGCCTTTAGGCTTAGTTAGAAATAGGGTAGCA
This sequence comes from Cenococcum geophilum 1.58, assembly GCF_001692895.1. Lineage (NCBI taxonomy): Eukaryota > Fungi > Ascomycota > Dothideomycetes > Gloniales > Gloniaceae > Cenococcum > Cenococcum geophilum. Next base: position 677,339 of record NW_027137581.1, on the reverse strand, counting down.
CTAGGCTTATAAACGTGGGATTATAAAATATAAGATAAGGAGATAAAGGGGATATAAGTACGTCCAGACTAAGTACAAAGGGCGATTATAGGCTAAGTGGAAGTACTAGGCCAGAAAGAGTAGCCGCTAAAAGTCTTAGTACGGATCTGACTAATTAGATAACTTCAACCGGTGGTCAAAGTTCTTAGACATCTAATATTTTACGGTACTGGCAGAATTTGGCAGAATTTGGCAGAATTTGGCAGATAGCTATATTAGGGCTTTAGGGCGTTTTTGTCCCTATATTCTTCCGGTAACTTATTATCTTTATTATACTAGCATTCCATCTATTCGTCTAGGTACTTTAGGGGTCCAGGCGTATTAGGGTATTAGTTATATAATTCTTTAAGCTTTTAGGGGCAGCCTATAAAGTTCTATATAGGGTACTAGGTTAGGTTAGGATCGTAGCCCTTCTATTAGACACGGTATTTTAGCGTTCCCCATACTATCTTATAGGCTAGTATTTTGTTAACCTCCTATTCACTATCACCGTTTACTTAAACTAGTAGGGGAGGCTTATTCTTTTGTCTAGGCAATAGGTCGTTTACAGCTTTCTATAACTTATTCAGTAAGAAGATAGGGTAAACCCTAATTAAATCTAGGAGTTTTATCTTATACAAGTTACCTATCTTCTTAAGAACCTTATATAGTCCTACTATCTAGTAGTCCAGCTTACGGCTAGGTCGTTCGGTCTTTTAATTCCTTATTATGACCCAGACTATATCGCTAGGGGTAAAATTAGGCTCTTAACGGTGTTTATTCGCCTACTATTTCATTAACCTCTAAGCTTTTTCTAGGTTCTCACGGGCTACCGTCTAGGCCTCCTCCAATCGTTTAGCGTACTATTGGGCCTCGGTATAGGATAGCTTCTCTTATACAGTCTAGGGTTCTTCTAGCCTTTTCCAGTTAAAGCTTGTGCGGGGTAAGTATCCTATTTCTAGCTAAATTAGGGCAAACCCTGTGGAGTTATGGGGTAAGGTTGCTTGCGCGTAGTCTATTAAGGGTAGTAGTTTAGACTAGTTGTCCTGGAAATAGTTAACGAAGGGCCTAAGCCTCTAGTCCAGGTACTGATTTATAATCTCTATCTAACCATCTATCTAGGGGTGATAAGCCGTAGAAAGCTTTAGCTTAATGCCTAGGATCTAGGTAAACTTATTCTAAAAGGCCAATATAAACTATAGCCTATAATTAGACATAATAATATCTAGTAGTCCGTAAATTTGGTAAACGTAATAGATATATAGCCGGGCTGCCTCTTTAGCATCAATATTCTTATAACAGGGAATTAAGAACGGGCGTTTACTAAAGCGGTTAACTATAACTATAACTATATTATATCCGTCACGGTCCTTAGGTAGTTTATAGAAGTCTATAAAGATATACTACTAAGGGCGCTCTGGTATTGGGAGTAGCTTAAGTAGTCCTAGGGTCTTATCCCGTGGGATTATAGCTCTCTAGCAGTCTTCGCAGTTTCGTATATATTAATTAATATCCGCAACTATTCTCGGCCAGTAGTAGCGGCAGTTAATAATTTTATAGGTCTTATTCTTGCTAGGGTATACTATAAAGACTTAACAATAAGCTTCGCGGATTAGTTCGGTCCGTAGATTGTTAATATTAGGGACTATAAGCCGCTCCTAGTATAGGAGCAATCCTTCCTCCGTCTTAAAATTAGGGTCTCCTTTTACGGCTTATTTATAGAGGGCCCTTAGGGCGTTAGCCGTGCGGTTTGCAGTTAAGAGGCGGTCAATTAGCCCTATTAGCTTATCTAAAAACTCCTCTATTAGTACTAGCTCGTTTTACTAGGAGTTTAGCTCCTTAAGGATCCGCAAGTCGAGCTATTCTAGATAAAGAAGGGCGCGCGTCCAATATTAGGTCTTTAGCTTATCCTAGGGTCCTATATCTTGTTCTCTTTAGGTTAGGGTATTAGCCTTAGAGTTTTGCTTACTAGAACGATATATAATCGTAAAGAAAAATTAGGAGAGTATTTTAGCCCACTAGGCCTATTATTTAGTAAGCTGCTTTATAATCTGTATATATCTTAATCCAGGAATTTATACCTTTAAGCTTTGCGCGCTATTAGGAGAGTAATTAAATAATAGCTAGTATTTCTTGATCGTATACTTTATAGTTACACTTAGCCAGGTCTATTATCTTTAAGAAAAAAGCTATAGGGTACTATTCGCCATCTAGATATAACTGTAATAGAATTCCCGCTATAACCCTATTAAAGGCGTCCGTTTCTAGCATTAATTTAAGGTCTAGGTTATAGTAATAAAGGATTAGGGAAGAGATAAGCTGATCCTTTATCTCTTTAAAGGCTTCTATATAGCTATCGTTAAAGATAAAAGGCGTATCCTTCCTAGTTAGTCGTATAAGAGGTTTTACCGCAATTTTATAGTTATAGATAAACCGGTGGTAGAAGTTACAGAAGCTAAGGAAGAACTAAATTCCTTTTACTATATAAGGGGGCTTCTAGTTACAGATTGCCTCTACCTTCTTAGGGTTAACCTTAATTCCTTTTATAGTTATAATAAACCTAAGGTATTTTATACGTTTTACCCTAAAGTCGCATTTCTTAATATTAACTTATAAGCCGCGTTCCGTGGTCTCTCCGGAACCTTCTTAATATAAACTTAATACTTAAGTTCGTCGTCTAAGTATATAAGAATATTGTCTAGGTATGCCATGCAGAATTCATTAAGGTAATTAAAAAGAACGTTATTTATATACCTTTAGTACGTAGCCGGTCCGTTTATTAGTCTAAAGGGAAGAACTTTATATTTATAGGAACTATAACGGGTACGGAATGTTGTTAAATCTTTAGATATAGGGTTTATCCTAATTTGGTAGAAAGCTTGGCGGATATTAAGTTTGGTAAAGATCTTTACCTAGCTTAGACGTGTAAGGGTCTCGTTAATTAAAGGAATAGAATACCGGTCCTTTTAAGTAATAGCGTTTAGCTTTTAATAGTCGATATAAAAATAAAGGCCTCTATTAGGCTTTTTTACAAATAAAATAGGGGAAGTAAAAGGGGCTTAACTTAGCTCGATAAACCCTTTATCTAGGTTGTTAATTAAATACTGCTTTATTACTTTTAGCTTATCCGTTAATTAATAGTAGAGGGGGCTATAGCCTAGCGAGTTATTGGCTTCTAATTAAATCTTATAATTATATGTCTAGTAGGGGGGTAACTTGTCTAAGGCCACTTTTAAGAATACATCCTTATAGTTTATATAAATAGTAAAAAGGAGGCGTTTAACTAGTTCCTCGTCGGTTTCCTTAGCTGGCCTTTCCTCTCTATTATTAATAATTTGGTTAATCTTATATAGGCTCGTTATAAAGACCTTATTATCCTTCCGGTATATATTAAAGTGAAACGCTACAGCGCTAATTACGGCGATATCTATAGTAGGGGGGTTGCCTAACAATAGGGGCGTATATAACTTTAGGGACTTCCGGGGTACTAGCGTTATTATTACCCCTTTTAGCTCCTGTTGTATCTTTTAGAGGTTATCCCTTATATCCTATTAATACGTTCTTTTCTATACCGGTTAAATCTATGCGATTTGGACGTTATCTATGTTACTATCTATCCCGCTTCCGTATGTAGAGTCCTTTTTAAATATAGCGCTTTGGGAGAGTATCTTTATCGGTATAGAGTTCTTTCTAGCTTTATAGCGGGCGTCTTCTTAGGTAAAGGCTAGGTTATGGGCCCGGATATCCTACTAGTAGGTAGGGTTAGCCCTTATAGCTAGTATTTTGCGGTTAGTTTAGATTTCCCTAACAAAGGAGGGCAACCTTAGTTTATCCTCCGGCTAGATAAACCGTCTTTATTATATATTTAACCAGATATTAAAATAGGACATCTATTTTCGTTTAAGGATTATATCGTAAGACCCTAGGTCTAGGATGCAAAAGGGGATGCTATATTAGCGTTGTCCATCTAGAGCGATATGCAACTTTAAGATATAGGTAACGGGCCGACCGGCTTAGCTGTTGTAGCCTTTTACCTAAACAGGCTTCTCTAGTTAGATGGCTTCTGTATTTAGAAACTTGGCAATATTATTCGCATAGGTAGTATTTATAAAGGCGAAGCTATTTACTCTAATGTTAATAAGGGCGGTTATATTAACTCTATATCCATTTTAAGATACTATATATAGAAACGTGAAATGCTTTCTACCTATTAACTAACTAAGATTAATCTCTTCAAGATTAATAGGGTACCCTAGGGGGGAGTCTTTCCCTAGGGTTTCTCTTTTCCTAACTTATCTGATATTTCTCCTTCCTTTATCTCCTTAATATCGCCTATATCTTTTAGCTCTAGGCAGGACGAGGCAAAGTAACCTTACTTATTGTAGTTAAAGTACATAGCCGAGGTAGGGTTAATTGGAGTATTGCGGCGAATACTAGTTAATGGCGTGGTATGTAATTAGTTAGGTGAGGCTTACTAGTGCGTAGTTATAACCGCCTTTAGTAAAAGAGTAGTTGTAACTTGTCTTCTTGCTCTAGCTCCTATAGGTATAGCTAGCGAGTTCCGATCGTTACGGAGTCACTTCTACTAATTAGGGTGGGCGTTAATCCGCTTTAGTTCTAAGTCCAATAATAGGCAATAAGCTGCAAGTTTTTTGTGGGTTGGTAAGTTATCTAAGGTTATAGCGATCTTTTCTTATAGCTGGATTGTTAGCTTATTGTATAGGTCTAATTAGTAGTTCTTAAGGGGGACCTGGCCTTCTCCTATAAGGTATAGGAATTAAGTCTAGAATTCGGCAAAGAGTTAGTTCGGTTTTATTATTAGGCGATTATAGTTATAACGGGCATCCTGCACTTTATTTGGGTTAATATAAATAGCCGCTAGGTGCCGTATTATCTCGTTAATAGATATAAATTGGATAGGGAAGTCGTCCTTAAACTTGGCTTAAAGGTGCCGTTAGGCGTCCCCAGTGGTTCGACTAAAGAGGTAGAGTATTTTGGCTTCTTTAGAAAGGAAATAGTTATAGTTAATACAGAGCTTTCCTTGTACTTAAATCCTCTAATTTTTAAAGGTAGGGTCTATCCCGTTAGATAGTAGTAGGGGGTTAGGGAGCTTAACGGACTTTAATTACTTTGTTATTATATCCGTACTCCCTAGTATATTATATTTAGTAGAGTAAATAGGTTAGCTAGGGCTTTAAGAAGGGGAAGCTGGGCTATTTTATAGGGCCGTAAGGCTTTTTAGGATCTCTTATAGGGTCTCTTATATATTTCTTGCTTTAAGACGATCGGCTTCCTAGCTGGCTGCGAGGGCATAAATCTACTCGCGTATGTCTACGACATTATTATTGTCTTCGATTTTTGATCCTAATTAGATCTTAGGTTCCTCTCAGGTAGAGGCAGCTCTTTTAAATGAGCTTACTTTAGGTGCTATTGTTAGCTTCCTAAGGTTCGTTAGTATTATATGCTTTAGTTTTAATTCTAGGGGTATAGGTCTAGTCCTATCTAGCTTATAAGGTGGGATATTATCTAGGCCTTCCTAGGCAATATAGAGTTGTTTAGTATCTAAGTATAGCGCGTCAATACGTCGTTACAGACGAAGTTTCTTTAGGGTGGGATATTATTAAGGCCTTCCCAGGTAAGGTAGGGAGAGCTTAGTATAATGTTATGGCTTAAACAAATGCCTTTAAACCGAAGCTTAAACGAATGCTGTATTACGAAGATACTAAGCTAAAGAGAAGGAAAAGGGGTCGCTAGGACCGATGTAAATAAATATATAGGGTGAGCCGCCAAGGCGCTAGCTTTAGGCGGGCCAATCGCAGGTCGGCAGAATATGGCAGAATTTGGCAGGTAATGTGCGATAGCGCCGTTACACTAATAGAAGTAGCGTAATTAAGGCTCTTACTATCGACCTCTTAATTATATATGCTCCAGCTAGGAATTAGCTAGTAGCCTCTTATTCTAGAATTAGTTCTTGTCTATTAATACTTAATTAACTCTAGGGTAAGGTTTTAACGCCCTTATAGATTTTAGAGCTAAACTTAACGCCTTATATACCTCCTACTAATACTACTATAGATTTAATGGGATTACGGGTTAAGCTTACTAGATATTAGCGTTATAAAAAGCGCTACCTAAACGTTAATTGGTGTTACGTACTTAGCTAGGTAGATGTTAAATTAATAGATAAGGACTTAAGAGAATAGGTAACTGGCATCTAGCATAGTATTGCAAATATTTAGAATCCGTCTTATAAGCTTGCTGCTTAGCTTACTAAGAGAGCAGTAAATAAAGGGAATAGCAGTAGAAGAGCACGTCAATTAGCCTTTGGCGAGAGCTCCACTACTAGTACTCTAGGTGTTATTAATTACTTTTATATTAGCTCTATAAGCCTAGTACTAGATTAGCAAATAGATCAGCACACTCCTACACTAGTAGGCCGATTAATATTACTATCCTTACCTATATTACCAATACGCTGTCTATAAGGCGTTAACCGCGCGAAGGATTTAAAGGAGTTCTTTATATATTAGAAGCAGAGTATAGCTAGTAATCTTAACTAGGAGGCTAACTTTAAGGCGGTATATAAAGTTGTCTATAATCTAAAATGGGACTTAGAGCTCCTATGTAATAAATCTAATAGCGCTAATTTAGTTAAGGAACTTATAAAGGCTAGTGTTAAATCGGGCGTTGTAAGGCGGCTATAGAAGGACTTAAAGAAGTGGGTAAATAAGCGTTATACTTAGCTTAAAGGAAGTTTCTAAGATATAGACAATTAGCAAAATATAGGGTGTCTTTATTACTGCTAGCGGCCCTATAGTAGTAGAGACGCCCTATATAGGGTAGTTTTTAAAATATAGATAATCTTAATTAGTAAAATATAGGGTGCCTTTATTACTACTGGTGCCTCTATAGTAGTGAAGACACCCTATATATATAAGAGATTAAAGCCTCTTAGTATATTTATAAGTGTTAAGTATAATTAGGAACGCCACCAAAAATTGATCTTCTCTTATATTAAAAATTAATCTGCCCTTATACCAAAAACCTTAATAACTGTACCCACTATATCGGAAATGTCCTCTTGCGCTCTCGCTCTTGCTATTAACCTTATCTACACTCTAATAAAGGAAGGCTTTAAAGCTATACCTGAAGCTTTTAGGGTGCTCTGCCTAAAAGAACCACTCCCGCTAAATAAAAGCTTTTAGCTCTCTAAAGAACTCTTTAATTGGATTTAAATTAGGTGAGTATATAGGTAAATATATAAGCTTAACGCTAAAGGCGTTAAAGAGAGCCTATATCTTCTTTAAGTGATAAAAGCTAGCGTTATCTATAACTACTACTAATCGCTTAGCAGGAAAGCGATTACACCGTAGTAAAAAAGTATTTGCCACCCAGAACTTAAAGCCTTCGCTATTTATTAAGCCTTTATATACTAAGGCTACTAGTACGCCGTTAACTGTATACGCAGGCAGTATATTAAGCCTCGTCTCACCCTAATTATATGGCGTTTATAGTACTAGTGTAATACTAGAGGGAGCCTAGCCAGTCTTCCGCACGCCCGTCTTTAAATCCGCGCCTAACTTATCTATAAATACTAGTTAATTGGCGGTATACTATAATATAATAGCGAAATATATGTCGCGATTATAAGAGCTGCGCTTAAGAGCTACCTGTTAATACTACTTTGTGTAAGCTACTCCCTAGGCTCTATAAGATAATCTAATTAGCTTACCCGCTTTCTTATCTAGCTAGCTAAATAAAGCTCTTAAAATATTATATAGCGGCTTACTATAATATTAAATATATTATAGAGCAACTACTGCAACTTATTACTAAAAAGAGTTAGCTTTTCCTCTAGCTGTATTAGTATTACCACAACTATCTAATTGCTTAGTAAAAACTAGCTACCCTTACCATTTAAAGGCGCCTAAGTTAATCCGAATACTCACAAGTTCCTTCTAATTAAGGCGATTAATTAAATTGTACAACCAGCGGTGGAGGTATATTTTACTTAAGTTACTCTAAGTCGAAGAAGATTTTTAATTAGGGCGTGCTAATATAGGCCTATTTGCGGAGCTATATTGCGAATATAGTACGGGTAAAAACCTCACAATATTTAACAAAGATCACGACACTGCGGAGGAAGGCCGGTTGTAAATGGCTTTAAGTCCGTCAGAAGCAAGGTTCTTACGGCTAAGCATACGGCTTCGCTTCAATTACTATATATAGTTAGTGGCGATCAAGCGAGGTTAGATGCGCGTGTTGCCTGGTTCCTATATTATAAGCTAATAGGCTCCTCTTATAAGTAGAGTATTCTAACTATTGGCTTATATATTGCCCAGTTCCCGCGTTATAAGTTAGCGGCTTCTTTTATTAATGGAGCACTGCAATATATTACCCGCGTATTACCTAGTTCCTTAAATAGCAAGATAGTATACTTCTCTTATTAATGAAAGAATTGCGGTATATTGCCGATATATCGCCTAGTTCTATAAAAAATAACTTAGTATATGCCTTCTATTAGCCGTAAGACTGCTATATATTGCTAAGTATATTACTTAATTCTATAAAAAAAAACAATCTAGTATTTGCCTTTTACTAACTATAAGACTGCGGAATACTGCCTACTATATTGCCTAATTCTAAAAATAATAGTCTGTTATACTTCTTCTACTAGAGAAGAATTTACGGCAAACTACCTAGTATATTACCCAATTCCGCGCTAAAAGGATTAAAAATATATCGCTACTATAATCTATAACATTTGTATTAGCTACTTCTTTAAATTTCTAGGCTTATTTGTGTCTATGTTTTTCTTAAACTTAAGCTTATCTAGAATTCCACTTTTAATACGGGAAGCCGTTAATAGTAACACCCTCCATAATAGCCTTTAGAAATAATAAGAGAATTTATAGTCTATTTGGCTGCTTTTACGAGTTATAGATTATATAGTCTTTTTGCTTTAGTAGTATTCCTTTAGGGAGGTATATAACGGCATCCTTACTATATTTAGTAACTAAGGCCTAAAATAAGTGTTAGCTTAGAGTTCCAGTTAAGCGTGCTGCTATTAAAAGGTAAAAAGATAGAGTGTTTTGCCACTTACTAGTATATATACCGCCCTAATAAATAAAATATTAATATTAATAAAAAATTTGCTACAATAGCCTTTAACATATAGTGCTGCTATAATTTCTTTATAGATAGCTAAAGCGTCTTAAACTTTATATTGTTATAAAGAATTTCCTCCTTATTCTAATCCAAGATACTTTTAATGGGATTTTTAACTGCGTTGGTGTAGTATTAGACTAGACGTTTATTTTTTTTATTATCTAAAAGATCCTTGTTAAATCTATCCTTCTATAAAAGTAACCCAGGCGTCATTACTACATTATAGTATGTAAAGTAGCTGCTTAAGGAGCTGCTGGCTATTTATACTAGTTTTTTCCTAGTAGGAGAACCATCTTCTCTTATTTAACCATTTTCTGCTAGAATGCCTCTTCTATTTCTAATACTATTGCACCTTCTATGCTGTATAGGAATTTAAGTTCTTTAGTTTTATCATTATACTTTATGTGTTAAATTTAGAGCTAGCCTAGAACAGCTTTCAGTTTTTAGTTATTAAAGTCAATAGTATCCCAATTACGGCGAATGAGAAAATTTATAAGAATTAGGCCACTGATCTTAACTAATTCTTTATATATCGCAGACTATAAGGCACTTTTAGGGTTACTCCTTCCCTGCTTTAAAAATTGGGTCTATAGTTTAGCTATTTTATTAACTTCCGCGGATGTATATTTTCTAAGAATGCTAGGTTAGCTTAAGCGGTTGCCTAATCTATATCTTTAAGGGCGCTTATAATAAACCAGCACATATCTATAATACTATTCTCTATTACTATACTAGAAATAGCCTAGGTAAAGAATCTTAGGTATAGTGGTACTACTTTTTTTTTAAGAATAAAGGAATTAATTAATATAAGTTTCTTAATTTTTTTTATTATAAAACTCATCCCATAAGATTCTGCTAAAGAGCGTAGTTATAACGGTTTATATACTTTTATAAAGGGCCGTTAAAGAACCATAAGTAAGGCGTTTTCTTTTTACCTATAAGAGTCCGACTATTATTTATCGTATTATAATCTAACTAGTCCCCTAAAGTCCCCATTTAAAGCCATTCCTAAGGGTTTAGTCGCGCTATTCCTTTAGATATACCTTCTGTCTTATAGCATATTGCAAACTGTAGTAGCGTCTACTCTTTTATTATAAGCGTAGAGTCCTTAAATAATAAGATGTAATTGTCTCTCTAGCTAGTAATTATACTTAGAATTATAATAACTAGATTTGCACTATGCTGTCTTTATATTATAGATATGGCGTTTTAATTTATATATAAGTATAGAAAAGGCATCTTGTCCTAGCTAGAACACTCAGTGTCTTTAGCCTAGTTATCCTTCTATAGATGCTAATTCGCATTCCTAGCCGCTTAATTAGTAGCTACTTTGTTTAGGTTTATAGCATAGTAGTAACTAAGGATAATAGTTAAGTACGCGGTTATAATTTTTCCGGTTTCTATATATTAGCAAAAACCCCACCGTTTAGTTACGTGCGCTCTTAGTAGAATATCTTAGATACGCCATATAGCTGGTATAGGAATGATTTAAACTTTAGATTTAAACCCTATTTACTAGGAATAGGGACCGGATTCTTTACTAAGACGGCCTTTTTAGGAACTTTGTATAGCTTAGCCGAACGTTTATACATCTACTGCTCCATTCGTTAAACCCTACCTCCTGCTTTAGCTATAGCGGCCTCTTAAAATCTAAAAAGAGCTAATGTTAGTCTAATTTAAGATAACTATATACTTATACCTTTGCGTAATAGGCATTATAGCCTATATCTTCTTAGCTTGGGTTATATTATCCTTAAGCGCATTTTTACCTAAGGTATCTTAGATTATATTAGTTTCTATAGTTTTACCAAAAGCTTTTTGCGGGTATAGAGTTTAATTATTATATAGAGTTTAAGCTAATTAGGGATATAAAGCAGTTTTGCTCTAGGGAGTATCATAATTATCTTTACTATATTCTATATCGTCGGGATTATCCATAGCCTAGATACTAGATTATTACGGCAGCTTACGGCAGTTTGCCGTAGTTTACCTATAGATACCTCTAGTAGGTTACTCCCTTTTATAACTATATTTCTTCGGACTTAGTAGACTTAGAATGCCGCTGCGTGTTAATAAGATGGATAAAGCATTACTCTTATTCTCGCTATCTTTATTAGTAAACTTAATGTCTAAGTACTTGCGGATTGGCTTAGGCGTAATCTTCTACTATTTCTTAGGTGTGGCCTTAGCGCGCAAATACTAGTGGGTTACAGTATCGGCAATTCTAGGAGGGTTTATGCCCCACTTGTTTAGTAATTAGTATAATGCTTTTACAATTAAACGCTTAGCTGTAATTATTAGCATATAAACAGCTAGATGTTATTAAAGGGACTTATAATCTATACTCTTAAGTAGAAATTCTACTCTATTTCTATTATATAGCATACACCACTAAAACACGGCTTATAATGGCCCTCGCTAGGTAATATAAACCTCCTTATTAGTGACTATGTTAAGCTAGGTAATTTCATTCTTATCTAAGATAAAACCTACTAATACTACGACCTCTTAAAATAGCGAGAATCTAATTTCTTTAACTATTAGAGTTTCTATATTGCCTTTTAAAATTTATAGACTATATAAAGCTTTATAGTGCTTTAGGTAATTAGGTTTATTCTTTAAAACTAAAAGGTTATATTTTTAAGTAAGAACGGCTTATTTAGTAATATAAAACCATATAATTTAGATATTGGCTTAGAAGTAAATATACGTGCTAGCGTTATTATAGGTTTAAATTAGGTTTAACTTCTAGGTTCCGACTTTATAATGTTTTGCCGTTTAGTAGTATTAGTTCTCTAAGATAATATAAAAGAAATAATAGCCTATTTAGACTAGCTGTTTAAAGCACGTTCCTTCTTAGGTAAGTTACTAAGAATCTTCTAAATAAACTAATTACGCGGTACTTTATCTTTAGCAGTATAAAATGTAGATTTTTTAAGCCTGGCCTCTTATATGTTATTTAGGATTATATCTCTTAATTTCCTTAAAGTAACGAGCATTAATATCCTATCCCTTTATAATATCTAAGTCCTTTATTATAATATATAAAGATACTAAGACAAAATAAAGAAGGAGTGGAGCGTTACTATATAAAAGTAGAAGAATTTAGTTAGTGCTTAGTAAAGGTGTAAGTCTAAAGTAGGTAGGTAAGATAAACCGATTATAAGAGTTAATCTACTAGGTAGATTACCGTAGTTTTAGGGAATAAGTTGCAGCTTAAAGTAGCAATTGGCGGTTAAACTAATTAATTAACTAATTAATATTGCGTAGAGGTGCTATATAAGAGTTAGTTAAGGTAGTAAAGGTAAAAAGTAAAGTAAAGTGGATAAGTTTAAGGCAAATGCTCTCGTTAATAGAATATAACGCGCGCGCGTTAAAGGGCAATTTGCTATAGCAGATTGCCGCTAAATACGCTTCCTTTGGTTATAGAAAATATTCTTTATAAATAACTAGTATTAGGTGAAGTTAGAAGTATATTAGAATATACAATTTAAGAACGAGGGTTAATGCGCCTAGGACGTTTTGCCTGCCTATAATTAATATTTTAGCTTAATTAAGATCGCTTTAATATACCCTTTTAAGTAAGGCTCCTAGTAAATAATTAAGACTCTAAATAGTATTAGATTTAAAGCTATAAGGACTACTACTATATACTATATATATTCGCGACTATAAAAACGATTATATCCTTAGAGGCTTTAAGCGTTTATTATATTGCATACTTTAAAAGTCCTATATTCCGAACTGGCATAATTATTAGTATATCTGCCTATAACTCCTCTGTCTCTAGGTTAACTTTAGCATCCTAGGCAATATTAAGAAATTTAGGGAAATCTAGAAGACTTATTTACCCTTCTACTAAGTTAGTTTAAAGTAGGCTAGTACCTAAGTCCATATAAATTATAGACTGGGGTATATTCTTTAGATCTTAATATATACAGATTATAAGACCCTAAACGTCATATTTGTTAATATATTTAGGTAAAAGAGATTAATATACGTTCTAAGGCTCTGTATAAGGGTACCCTATAGTAGAATTTATAGCTCTATACTAAAGTCCTAATTTAGCACTGGCCCGGCCAGCTTTCTTGCGTATATTTAACTGCGTGCGAGTAAGGAGATATTAGGCCACTTCCTTAGTCCACCTAACTAGAGCATTACTAGACTCTAGGATTTAATTAACGATTTTAGCTATAATCTTACTTTAAATGGCGTAATTTATGCGGTCTTGGAAGCGTATGGATATTGTATTGCCCTTATTTACAATATCCTTAACTGCCCCTTTAATCTCGTATAAATAAGCGCTGCTAATACTAAACCTGGATATAATCTGCTTATCCTTCCTAGGAGTTTTACCGATAGACTTATACTATGCCTCCTTTATAGTATACACACTATCTAATTGTGTTGTTGCTATGCTAGGTATGTATAGTATTAGCGAGGGATAAGGATTAAAGGTTTATAAATATTTAGCGGTTATAAATTAATTATAATAGGTACTGTAGGATACAATACTGCTTTATATATTATTAGCGCTTAGAATAATATACTACTTAGTATATTTAACTTATAATTTAAAAGGAGCAAGCCGTTATAGTTAGTTATTAGGATGGCTAGCAGATCGCCGTAAATTGCGGCTATTAGATTAGTTATGTAACTACTGCCCTTTTTAGGTATAAACCTACCTGTCTAATCTTAATAACAACGTAAGGAGCCGCATTTGTCGCTATTATAATAGGCTTAATAAATCGCCAGTGCCCTAAATGCAAGCACATAATTTTTACTATAGGTAGATTGGTGCGATATAAGCTATACTATAAAGCTATAGGTATAGACTATCTTAATTAACGGGATAATATCTATCCTATAATCTAGGCTTAAGTGGATATATATAAAGACGACGAATTTACTATAGAATAATAGGTATACGACCTTATAGCAACTGATACCGCTATTAACAATACTTTACTAACTATTATAGGAAATACTAGTATAATATTAGCAGAGGAGCTAAGCTATATAGCACTAGTAGAATAACTAACTAGCACCGAAACGTATAGTTACGTGGCAATAAGCCTCTTTACCTTAGATATTTATTATACCTAAACTTATTATAAAGTGACTGGCCGCTATACAGGAACCCTACTTAGCCACCTAGAGGGGAACTCTAATTAGCAGTCTACTATAGATCGCGACTACCTACTAAGGCCTAGCTAGTTAGCAGATGGAATAAATAAAGGCAATAATATGTTCTATCCTTTTGTAAGCTCTATAGAATGGGCGCAAGTTATCTAGTAGGTACGTAATAGTACGTTAGTAAAAGAAATAGACGCGTGGCTATAAGACCCCTGTATTAAAAATATAAGGGACGGATATATATTATACTGAAATGCAAAAGAAGTTAAGATAAAACTACATTCTATTTCTAAAGGTGTAAGTAATAATAGCTAGTGAATTATAGAACTTAATATATACGGCAAAAACCTAAAGATATACTACCGTAATATATTTAGCGTGGTGGCCTTCCTAATCGGTTATTTCCCATTTAAAGGTAATATGGTTTATTCTCCTATTGATTAATTTAATATAAAAGGTAATAGAGTGTATAATAAGGCATATATGGCTGACCGTTAGTAGAAGATCTAAGATTAATTACCTAATGGTGCGACGGCTATTATAGTAATACCTAGTAGCGACTAAATTAAGCTAACTATACTATCTGGAGATAAAAAGGCGTATCTGGTTTATATTATAATACTTAATATCCTATTAAAGACTTAACGTATAGCTAGTAGGCCAGTAATGCTTCTGCTAGGTTATATACCTATAGACTTACTAAGTAACCAGATAAATAAGCTAGATATATACTATTAAGTAATAAGCATTATATTTAAACGTAAGTATTTACCTTAGCAGTATATAGGTACTTAAGTTAATATAAAAACTAACCCTTAAACGCGCTGCTAGGCGCGGCATACTAATATAATACGCGGATAGGTTTATCCGGCAATGCTACCCTATACTTACTAGGTTTATAGCAGATTATAAGGAGTAGGTTATATTAATAGGAGTAAAATTAGGGTAATACTATATAATGTGTTATATACCGCCTTATAAATAAGGTAACCTATTAAGTACTATATCTGGCAAATGGCCGCAAAGGATATATAAATTGACTATTAAATAACTTAAACGATAGTAAAACTTATAGCTAGATCGCAGCGACCCTAAGTATATTAGGCCAATTTAAAATTTTACCTAGTCCTATTATATAGCGGATATATACGCTATAATGGCCCCTAATTTACTATATTAATTATATAAAGGTATTATAAAGCATTTAATAAGCTAGCTTTAGGCACTACTGCTTAATATTAAAAAAGGGAAAGGGAGGGTTCTAATAACTAATTATAGTGGTGTAAAAACCCTATTATCTACTAAGGATAGGGTAGAATATCTTCTAACCGTATAATTCGCTAAAGTTAAACCCTTTAAAGGTATAATTAGGTGGGATAACTTTATAAAGTTAAGCTAATAGACTAGAAAGATGTATAAGTCCCTTCTTTGTCAGATTATACTAGTTATAGCACCGTTACTATATAGGCACGAGGGGGCAATGCTATTTATTCGTGCTATAGTTAACTTTGCATTATTAGCTAAATACGAATTATATAATAAAGATACGATTAAATACCTTAAAGCTGTATTATATCGAATAGATAAGACTAAAGAGGCGTTTTTGCCGTATTAACCTGATAATAAAAACCTACCTAATTTTAATATACCTAAACTTTATGCAATTTCCTACTATCTGGAAATAATTTGTATATTTAGCGCCCTAATAGGAACTATAATAGAGTATGGCGAAAGGGCATATATTCCTTAGAAGAATTTCTATTAAAGATTAAATAAGCGTAAAGGGTATAAAGAGTAAATAATTTATCTTAATACGGAATTAATAAATACTATAATAATGTAAGAGATGGAGCTATAGGAAAATATAAGGCTAATACTAGCAGCTAATACTATAGAAGATTTATATATTGTATTATTATTAAGCATAGTTAACCTAATAGACGAGCTATATAGATAGGATTGCTGCTAGTTAACTAACTAAATGTTTTTAATATACGGAATAAATCTAAAGTTATGGCGTAGAGCCTATGAAATTTAGACTAGGCTAGGTATTAATTAATTTATTATAAAACTAGCTTTATTTATATGGGAATATTATAAGCGAGTTAATGGTATATAAGCAACGGATTTAGACGTTAAGCGCCTTAAAAGAGATATAGCCTAGGTATAAGATTTACATATTAGTATTTATTACTCTATAATATGCTATATTTAACGCGGTAAAGACTTTTATAATTTTAACCAACTATATAAAGTATGGGCACGCTATAACCTAGTCTAAATGCGGACTACTGCCCTATAGAGAGATTAAGTTTTTATATAAGAATATAAGAATGTATTAGATAGAATAAAGGGAACGCGGGCTACCTATTTAGAATTGCTAGTATTGGTATAGGACTTAAATTAGATAGATAAAAATAGTAGATACTAAGTATACTATAAAGCACTTCTTAAGCTATTCCGTCTATGCAATAGAGGTAAAATAGATCCTTTTAATAGGATAATTAAAGTAGAACAATTTCCTATAAATATAGCGTAAAATAGACGAAACCTAGACAGCTACTAAATATACAACATTTCCTATATTAAGAGACCTATATAACTAATACCAACTTCGCTAAATAAAAGAAGAACGTTCTAGATAAACTTATACACAGATTAAGACATATACAATTAATTCTATAATAATAATTTTCTTTAAATTAACAGTATACGCGTAAATAAGTTTATAAAGAAATAAAAATCTAAAACTAAGTGTCGGTACCAATTTAATGGTATAAGTGAGTCGTGTCTAGGGGCACGAAATACGTATAGTATCGTATGCTCATTTAGACGGTGATGACTATCGATTGTATAAAGCAGACTACGTAGTCTATATACTAATGCGCCTCCCCCTAATTAGTCAGTGCTTCAGAAGTGCACCAGACGCGTAAGTGGGTGGTTGGTGCACTAAACGCGTAAACGCGTATTCGGCGTACCGAACGCGTAAGCACGCGGTTAGTACGACAGGTGCTATAATTATACACTAGCGGTACTTAGAAAATGAAACCACTTATATATAGCCTCCGTAATTGTCTTAATAGAACCATAAAACACATAAGAAAATACATAGGAAATCCCTCCTAAGGTGCCTTCTAGGTTGCCTTCCAAATGGTGCTCCAAGCTAGCCGTAAGTCCTGCTTACGGTCCGTAAAATGAACTATACGGCCTTTTAACGGGCCGTAAATGCACTATACGGCCTTCCGACGGGCCGTAGCTGAACCGTAAATGCTCTGTTAGTCTCGCTCTACCCATTCTATAACTTTTAGGTTGAGTTTATTTGTGTTAATTAGGGTCTTAAGAGCTTAATACGGCTTTGCCTTAGTTATAGCGTCTGCTAGGTTATCTCTGCTAGTGATCCATTTAACCTCCGTAATCTCACATCGTTCATAGGCCTAACGTAAGCACATTAGGTCGACTATAAGTCTCTTCTCCTGTGTTGTACCTAGCTTGACTAGGCAGTCGTAGAGAGACTTTAAATTAGTGTATAAAACCAGGGGTAGCTGCTCCAATTATAGGATCTTCTGGATCGTTAATTTGATTACGGCTGCTATATTAAAGCCATAGGCTAGTACATATAGTTTAGAAGCTAGTATACTGCGGGTTACTTATTTGCATTTAATTAAAGACTAATATAGTATGTTTGCGTCTTAGTTACGGTCCGTAAGTATAATTATAAAGCCAATTTGCGATAATAGGTCCCTATTATTGGCAAAGGAGGCGTCTATAAATACCATTACGCTAATAGAATTTAGGTCTAGCGGTATAAAAGTAAGTCCTCTTATTGCATTATTAATTTGCTATTAAATGCGCTTATTAAGCTACTTAATATTTTCTTCTTATAGATCTACTGCCTAGGCCGCAAAGGATAAGTTATAGGTAGATTCGGGTTAATAGACTATGGCGATATAGGCACCTCTTATATGCTATGCAGCGTATTAGTCCTTTATATTTATGGTCTTACAGGTCTCTCCGTGGGAACTAGTAAGGTCTATAGGCTTTACTATAACAGGCTTTAGGTTTTAAGCTTGGCGTTCTTAAGTTAGCTAGATTAAGTTGCCCTTTTATATAATTAAGCCTCCGTTAAACTTAATTGGAGTTTACTTAGTTAACTACTTCTGTAGCTTTGCTAGGAACTTAGCCTCTTACAGTTTAGTCTCTTCTACGTCCGTAAAAGTTTAGTCCGCTAAAAAGAGGGTATCGTCTATTTGGAGTCTAACGATGCTAAGGCCGTTTAATAGGGTATATAGGAGGCAAGGGTTATAGGTCGACTGCTCTATCTTAAGTTTACTAATGTGGTGTTAGTAATATGTCTTAAACTAGTGGTTTCTAGCTTTTAGCACTTCGTAAAGTGGTTTTATAACCTATAAAATTATTCCTAGTTGTAGATTAAGCTCGAGTAGTAGCCGTATAAAGATGTCCCTACTTAGGTAAGTATTGGACTGTATATAGGCTTATAAGATATCCCGTAAGTAAAGGGCTATAGGTTTAATTTACTATAGTCCCGGCATAAGTATAAGTATAATCCATTAACTAACCCGTTAAATTGTAGGCGATTGCGTAAAAATAAGGTCCTTTCCCTAGTTATTATAAGCTTATATAACAAGCCTTAACTTTTTAAAGGCTTTATTAGTACTAGGGTACTTAATTTTGTTAATAAAGCGCGAGTTAAATATACGGACGCCTTGCGGAATATCTCTCTCTATTATAACCGCAAAGACGCCCTTCTTAAGTAGTCCGTTAATCTCTTTACATTATAAGTCCGTAAAAGGGGTTTTCTATACTAGAACTAATATATCCGTAGGCAGAGATTATTTTGCGGATATACCTGCGAAGGTATCTGCGGAGGTTAAGTAATTCTCCGTTACGGGGTTTTTAGTTATAGGGTACTTTCAGGGGCGCCCTTAGCCACGCTTTATAGTAGGTTTTATAGGCTTAGTAGGTTTCTAGGGGACTTCTTTAGTAGGTAAGGGTGCTTTTAGTTTGTCTAGTTTGGTAGGTGCTTCTAGTTTATCTAATTTAGTAGGTGCTTCTGGTTTATCTAGCTCGGTAGGTGCTTTTAGTTCGTCTAGCTTGACGTTATAGGTGCTTTCGGGCTGAAAATAGGGTTTTACAGACGTGCTTCTAAAGCTTGTCGGTCCGCTAGGGAGCTATATATAGTAGGTCTCGTCTTCTACAGCCAGTAGACAGTAAGGTCTAGTCCAATTGCCACTTTTTCGCCACATAAGGACTTTAGAGTTAAGCGGGAGGTTATATACTGGGGTCGTATTAGGTCCGTTACAGTAGTATAGGTCGTTATTAACAGCTTGTTTAGCCCGTAGTTTGACTATTTTGGCCATTGCCTTCCGTATTACAGCTGCTCGTTCCGTAATAAATAGGGTAGGAGAGTCTAGGTTACTTATCCTTGGGTAAGCTCCGTAGACTAAGAGGGTAGGTACCAGTCTATTAGGGCTGGTGGTATCGTTAACGGCTTTTATGGCCATCTGTAAAGCTAGTTCCTTTTAGATATTCTTACACTTATCCGTAATAATCTGGTAAGCTTTCTATAAAGCTAGGTAAGCTTGCTTAATAAGCCTAATAAACTAGTGCGCCTTAACTAGAACGGCTTTTATTAATATAGCTATAGCCGTAGTATACTGCTAGAATTCCTTGCTAATAAAGTTCTTACTAGCGTTATAGGTGATATACTCAGGAGGCCTAAGGTATATATTAATCCAGTAGGTCCGTAAAATGTCCCAAGTATGTTTTATAGATATATTTTGCAACTAACGGGCGGCTTAATAGCGGGTTGCCTTGTTAATTATATGTAATACTAGACTACCGTTAATGTACATAATATCTACGTATACTGAGTGGTTGAAATTAAGGTCCTTATAAAGGGTAAACTTAAATCTACCTAAGGAACGTCCGTATTTCTAGCAGAAAGAGCAGTATTTGGTTAGGTAGTTAATTGCCTTCCTATTAACGTTGTCGTGTCTAGAACGTTTAAGGACTCTATATAGCTTTTTAGCTAATAGGTAGCCGAAGCGGCGGTATAGGCGGTAGATCTCCGTACTAGTGAGGTAGCATGGGTTATAGTTAAAAGATTCCTAAATATAGGTCCGTAAAGTCTCTCCCTATATAAGGAATGGGTGTCTAAAACGTTATATAATTAGTAGGGTAATATATTTGCTTCCTAGGGCAGTTATAGGGCCAATTACGGTGTCCGTAACGTTGTTATAGTAGACCTATAACCTATCTATATCTGCAAGGCAGAGTAGAAAAGGGGTATCCGCTTTTACTACGTAGAAGTTAACTAGGCTAATTAGGGTCTCAACTGCAACTAATCTAATTAATGTGGTTAAGCCGATGCCGAATTAGACGTTTACGGCCCTAGATTGCATAGTATTAATATCCGTATTATTATTTACGGTGGTCTTATATATAAGGTATTATCTATAACCTGTAGTAGACTTCTTAGAGGCACCTATATCAATTATAACGCCATAGAATTCTTTAGGGGTATAGCGTTTTGTAGTAATATATGCAAATGGGTCCTGTTTATAGTCCGTAATGTTTGTAACGGGTCTAACGGGTGTACTTATAGGCTAGTTTTTGGGTGCAATTGAGTGTATAAAGGAACGGTCGGCTAATATGGTTATAGTGTTAAAGGCTTAACTATCCGTAAAAGGTCTAAAAGTAGTTAGGAACGTCTCTAAGGTCTCTTATTCCTAAGCGTCTAAGTTAAAATTAATTATAAGGGCTTCTATTGACTTATTAAGAGACTCTTCTACTTCCTTTTTTTTGTATTCTAAAATAAACTGGTTAATCCGTTTATTAAATTTCTTTTTAGACCTATTATGTTCTTCTTAGGTATACCTTATAGACTAATATCCTTCCTTACCGCACATAAAGCACTTCTGATTGGTTTGTCTGCAGGGGTATACTTTTGTATAGGAGTTGCTATAGAGGTTACAGGTAGAACCTAGTCGATGCGGGTGCTGCTAGCGGTAGCGGCGGTCCGTAAAGTAGGTATCTGAGTTAGTTTATAGATCTTGTAGGTCTGTAACGAAGGCTTAAGTACTGCCTGGCGGGTTTAAGGCTTTATACGTTATAATAGAGGACCGTAAATTGTTAATAAGGCTAGCTATGGTGTCTATAGGCTTGTAATAGGCGTATTTGTAGGGTTCTATTTCCTAGTAGGCCGTAATTAGTTTGTTATACAAGAAGTTGTCCGTTTAAAGCTTAATATTAAGACCGTACTATAGGTGGTAGAGGTCTTTAATAAGGATTTATAGGCACTCTATGGTTAATTTTTCGGTATTCTTGTCTATTATGGTCCGTAACTTAGTCGCATTCTATTGGGTAAGGATATTACACCTATATTCCGGCCCTTTAAAGTAGTTACGTATAGCCTTATATAGCTTATTAAAGGGAACGCTAAGGGGGTTGCTCTTAAGGTTAGTGTAGTAGTGGTTAAGTGCTAGGCCGCGCAGCATAGTAGAGTAGGCTTGGCTAAACTCCTGTTTAGGGATATTAGCCTTCTGACAGAGGTCCGTAAAGATAGTTAGTTTAAAGTTAAAATTATTATTTTTACTACTGTACTTAGATTCGTCGGTATAGAGCTTAGCCAGATTAGCTAGCTCCTTGCCATAGGTCTTTACTTAGGTAGTTTGCGGGTCTATAGCTTGCGGATTTATAGGTTGCGGATATATGGGTTGCGGATCTATAGTTTAAATAATAAGAGGGGTTTAGTCCGTATTTTAGTTCACGGGGGTATTATAGTCCATAATTTGGGTTATAGGGGTATTATGGTCCGTAATATAAGTACTAGGTATACTTTAGCCAGTAAGATTAATTCTAAAACTACTTAGGTTTATAGGACGAATTTGGTTAAGAGGGTTAGGTATAAGGCTAGCGATTATATTAAGTTTAGAAGAAGTAAAGAATTCCTTAGTAGTGTTGTACTCGTCTAGGATTTCTTCCTTAGTCTATTCCGTTCGGTCCTCCTTATATATTATATTATATAAGGACCGTGCGATAGTAACCCGTTTGTTCCTTTTAACCCATACGCCTTAGTTACGTAAAAGGGTCCGTAGGTTACGGATAATAGTAGGGTTGCATTCCTTAAAAATAGCTTCTATAAAGTCCGCAAAGTCTTTTTAGTATTACTCCCATAGGTTGACGTTTATAAGCTTAAAGTATTTATACTTAAGGATTTTAAATTTAATATAGTTGTTGACGTTATCTATAGATATAACGTCGACTCCTTATTTTTACTTCTTTTGACCTTTATTAACCTGCTTACTGATGTCTACTATACTGTATAGTGTAGTATAGTGCGTAGCGGGTGGAAGAGGTCTTATAAGGGTCCGTAAAATCGGTTAACGGGCCCGTAACGGTTCGTAGAAGGGTAAAGGGGTCTCTGTAGGGTCTTAATAGGTCCGTAGTAGTTCGCAGGAGGGTAAGAGGTCTCTGTAACGGTCCGTAAAAGTGATTAATGGGTCCATAACGGTTCGTAAAAGGGTAAGGGGTCTCCGTAAGGGGTTAGAGAGGAGGCCGGGGTATTTTAGTAGGGTGTGGTGGTCGCGTTTTTAGTATAATTGTGTTCTTAATGTGGTCGCGTTAACTACTAGTACAGTAGTTAATATCTCTAATTAAGGTGGAGCGTAAACGTCTTCTAAAACCAGGGTAGATTTAAGGTAATTCTAGGTAAGGTGGAGCGTTAGACGTCTTCTAAATCTAAAGTACTTTAATTCTCTTTAACTAAAATAGGGGCTTATAAGGTGGAGCGTTGGACGTCTTCTAAGCAAGTATATATCTCCTAATCTGTGCGCGCTTACTAATTAGTGTTGGTACTAATTTAATGGTATAAGTGAGTTATGTCTAGGGGCACGAAATACGTATAGTATTGTATGCTTATTTAGACGGTAATAACTGTTGATTATATGAAGCAGACTACGTAGTCTATATACTAATGCGCCTCCCCCTAATTAGTTAGTGCTTTAGAAGTGCACCAGACGCGTAAGTGGGTGGTTAGTGCACCAAACGCGTAAACGCGTACTTGGCGTACCGAACGCGTAAGCACGCGGTTGGTACGATAGGTGCTGTAATTATACACTAAGCTTCTAATTAAATTATAGGAGGCTTTAAAACGAAAATAAAAATAAAAATAGCCAATATAATTAATAAGGAATTTGGTATATTTAATCCCTAAAAATCTAGGCAAATTGGTTATAAAATAAAGTAAGACTAAGAGAAGTTAAGAAAGCCGTTAGTTGGCTTAAATGCGGAGGCAGTATATCCAATATATAGGTAAATTAAGTAGTAAAAGGGCTCGTTAGAGTAGGAGGCTGACTAGCTATACGTGTTTTAGCGGATTTTATATTGGCAGAGTAGTATAATAACCCCCCCTCTTCTGCTTTTCTCTTCTAATTTACCGTACGTTTTTCTTTAATAGGCCTTATTTTTATAATAATCTCTACCTCTATAGTCTAAGCTTCTTCTATTTATTTATAACTGAGTATATTAACTCTATTAATACTTAGAGCTAAATTAATAGCTAATCTTTATAACCGTCGCTTCTTAATATATAAAATAGCCTTATATTACTCCTCTGTAAAGGCTCTTCTTAAGTTTTAAATATAAAACGACTTTATTAGCTTGTCGCCTAAGCTAATACGCTTTAAGGGAGATTCTAGGTAGAAAAAGGTGGAAATAGCGCAATTAAACTAACTTAGCGTCTTGGGTGTATCTATAGGCTAACTAGGTATAAAGGGAAGCTCTAAAGTACGTCTTAATAAGGGAGGAGAATAAGGATAACCGTTAAGTACTTACTGCTTAGGTAGTGTTAACCTACTAAACTACTAGAAAAGGTTAGCCATATCTATATAAATTAGTTCAATTCTTATATTTTTATAGGTAGTTATAACGCTCTTACCCGTAAAGATTAGCTCTAGTACTTACCTGCTAGTAGGAATTCTTAATATTACGTAGCTAACGGCAAGATAATGCGGTAATCTGCTGTAATTTACCCTAAATAGGCTAGTAATAGGCCTAAGCTCCCTAGCAGAATATTAAAATCTGCCCCTTTACTTCTCCGTTTTATTAACTGCATCTATACCAGTAAATATATAATTTAAAAGTGTTATACTTTATCTTTATATCTTTATTAACTTCTCTAACTTCTCTTATGTTAGTTATACCGAAGGTTTATTAACCTCTACTATACTAAAAAAATATAACTATAGCTTTTAAAAAGAATAAGGTATAGACTACCCTTTATATAGCTGCTTAAAATACTAATATATACCTAGGACTAAGGTAAAGGTAAAAGAAATAATATTACTAGTATAAGAAGAATCTAGAAACGTATACGTGAACGGCAGTTGGGCTAAAGTACTATAAATAGTATATACACGGTAGTATACAGCTAATTTTAGTAGATAGCTATATAAGGTAATAGAGTATCCAGGGATAGCGTCCTAAAACGTTAGTTAGATATAAATAGCGATTCTAAAAAAGATAGAGGCTTAATGCCCTAGGGAAGAACATATTATTAATAACTCTAGCAGAGTTTAGATAAAGAATCTCTAGATCTATATATATAGAATTTAACCATAGTATCTATTATATAGACCCTATTAATTTACACCCGCTAACGCTTTAATAGTGGTTATAAGTCCTAAATCGCCCTAATAAGCGGCTCTAATGCTACTATCCCTCTACTAAAGAGCTTATCTTTGGTGCTAAAGATAACTCTATAGCCGAGTCGTTTTATATAGCGCCTATACGCAGTAATAAGCAGCGGAAGTCTCGATATAGTATAGATACAGTTAGAAAATAGCAAGAAATAAGTTATAGCAGTAAACTTAAACTAAAACTTACGGATAAACTGATATTAAAAGCTGCCGTACGCTTCTTTTAAATATTTATAATATTAGGTAAGGCTCCTAAAGGTCTTTGTCTTACGTTGTGGCCGGAAGGGAATATAGCGACTCTAGAAAAGATAATGGACTTAGTATAGAATAAAGTAGTGGAGTATAATAGGGTTTCTAAAGGCGATAGTTCTAGCGAGGCTATATAAGAACTGTTGCTATTAATATATCGTATAGTAAGCTACCTTTTATTGCTTTTATATATACTAATATTAAATAAATATATAATAGTATTAGCTAGTTCTGGTTTTACCTATTAAAACGTATACGGGATTACGTAAAGACTAAGTACTTATTTAAAAAGCTCTCTAAGAAGGAAATAATTACTAAAGTAGAAGAGCTACTTTATATAGATAACTTTTAATACTTTAAGATAGTACGCATAGCTAAACTACCTTAGCACCCTCCTAACTATTTATAGGATAAGCAATCCCGCTTTATAGCACCGGTTATTATAGCCAGTCTCTTTAAGTTATTCTTTAAAGGAAAGCGGTAATTTGGGTTTAGTATAGATATATAGTACTTTCTGCGCCTAATTAGCCCAGGGGCTGTTATACTAATTTGTGTAGTAATCCGCCACGTTATTAATAAATAGAAAAGTAGTAGTTTTATCCAATAAAAGTTTAAAGTAGGTGCCAATCTTTATAGTAATTTATTCTTTCTCTACCCTTATTTTAACTACCCAGACTACGCCGTAACTAACTCTAATATTAGCTATATAGGAACGGATAAAGGCTATATAGGCAGATTAGTTAACAGAGCGCTAGAACCAGATTTTAGGGCTTTTGTAATAGGGCATCTTAAAAAGACTCCAAGTAACTATATATAGCGATAACCCTGCTATATAAGTAATTCTAAATCCATTTAAATATCGTCTTAATAATCTTTTTAACCTAGACTTTAACTATAATACAGGATTTAATAAGTAGCGCTTTAATATACTTCTACTAGTATGCGACTACTTATAATAATAGTTCTGGACTAATACTTATATCTAGGTACTTAACGTGTCCCTTTTCTTAAACTTAGATACCTTCTACCCTTTTGGTACTATTACTAAGCCTAATATACCCTATAATATATTGCTTAATTAGACCGACTATAGTACCAATTACTAAGGCGGTAGGCTTAATAATGTTAGCGACCCTAATAGTAGTATAGATAGCAGGACTAATATAAATAAGTATTGTAATAGATATAGCGGAGTTAATATAGATAAAGATAGTAATGTGGATAATAGAACGGATATAGCTCTAGGTGGTAATATAGATGATCGGAATAGTATAAGAAAGGGGGGCAATAAATACAATAGAGTAGATACAGGCAATAATACCAGCGTAAATAGTGGAGAAGATATAGATAAGGATAGTGGCGCTAGTAATAATTTCGGAAATAATACCTATAAGCTTATCTTTAAAGGTATAAAATTACGGAATTGGAAATATACTATTAATATACTATATCGCTAGAATTATAAACAGTTAATGGTTATAGTTAAGCTATTTAGAAAGACGCTTAGGGCTAAACCTAATATAAGTCTTTAGTATACTATTGGAAAAGGGGTTAAGTTTATACTATTTAATAATAAGGATTTAGATATCTTTAGAATAAAGGTAAAGAAGGGGCTAGGCAGGGTAAATACTTTATAGTCTATAATAGGTTTAGAGTAGCTATTTTATATAGTGGTTATAATATAAATATATTTTTAAAGGCATATTATAGCAATCTATAGTAATCTATGGTAATCTATAGCAATCTATAACAATCTATAGCAATCTATAGTAGTATATTATAATTTAAAGAAATATATATAGTTTATACCGTTTATATAGTTTATATAGTTTATATCATTTATATAGTTTATACGGTTTATATTATTTATATAATTTATACAGTTTATATAATTTATACGGTTTATATATAGTATAGATATTATATAATTTATACAGTTTATATAGTTTATATAATATATATAGTTTACGCACTATTTATTTATAGGGTAGCAATTTACTAGCATTAGTTTAGTAGTTAAGCGTTTTGCTATAATTTGCTAGCGGGGGCTACAAATTTATTGCGAAACGTGTGGTTTGCGCGAATCGCTAATGACTATATACGACTACGCAAATCGCACAGTTTGCAGCAAATTGCCGCAATCTGCAACAACGCGCCCAAAAAAAAATCCTAATAAAGCCTATATGATTGGATTGTCTATAAACAAGAATCTAAAGCTAGGAAAAGGAAAGGAGAAAAAAAGTAGCGCCGTTTAATGTTTTATAAGATCTTCGCGTCACGTAACCGTAATATACGGCACTCTGTGGCAACTTGCTAGTGTAAAGTTCTACTAAGTTCTACTAGTGCCATAACATTACCCCCCCCTCTAAAAAAGCCTGCCCTTAGGCTTTATTGCTAAAAATCTTAGTAAGAGAATCTAACTAATTAGATAACTTTAACCGCTAGTTAAAGTTCCTAGATATCTTAAGACCTTATATAACTAAGAAATTTCTAGGGTGTTTTTGTCCTTCCGTTCTTCTAGTAACTTATCGTCTTTATTATACTAGTATTCTATCCACTTATCTAGGTACTTTAGCAGTCCGGGTTTATTAGGGTAACGGTTATAGAACTTCTAAAGCTTATAGGGACTATCTATAAAGTTCTATATAGGGTACTAAGTAGGGTCTAGGTTATATCCTTTTTAACTAATATAATACTTTAACGTTCCCTTTACAAGTTTATAGGCTAGTATTTCTTTAATTTCCTATTTATTATTGCCATTAACTTAAATTAGTAGGGGAGGTTTATTCTTTTATCTAGATAGTAGGTTATTTATAGCTTTCTATAGCTTATCCAGTAAGAAGATAGGGTAAACTTTAATTAAGTTTGGGAGCTTAACCTTATATAAATTGCCTACTTTATTAAAAATCTTATACGGTCCTACTATCTTATAGTCTAGCTTATAGCTAGGCCGTTCTATCTTCTAGTTCTTTATTATAACCTAGACTATATCGCCTATAGTAAAGTTAGGCTCGCGCCTATATTTATTCGCCTACTATTTTATTAATTTTTAGGCCTTTTTTAGGTTTATACGGGCTACTTTCTAAGCTTCTTCTAAGCGCTTAGCGTACTACTAGGCTTCCTTATAAGATGGTTTTTCGCGTATAGTCTAGGGCCCTTTTAGTCTTTCCTAGTTAAAGCTTATACGGGGTAGGTAACCCATTTCTAGTTAAATAGGGGCAAATCCAGTGGAGTCGTAGGGTAGGGTCGCTTGGGCGTAGTTTATTAAGGGTAATAGTTCGGCCTAGTTATCCTAGAAGTAGTTAATAAAAGGCCAGAGTCTCTAGTCTAAGTATTAATTTATAATCTCTGTTTAACCGTCTATTTAGGAGTAATATACTATAGAAAGCTTTAGCTTAATGCCTAGAATCTAGGTAAACTTATTCCAAAAGGCTAATATAAACTACAGCCCGTAGTTAAATATAATAGTATCTAGTAGTCCGTAAATTCGGTAGACGTAGTAGATATACAGTTAGGCCGCCTCTTTAATATTAATATTCTTATAATAGGGAATTAAGAACGGGTGCTTGCTAAAGCGGTTAACTAGGATTATAACTATATTATATCCGTTATAGTCTAGAGGTAGCTTATAAAAGTCTATAGAGACATATTACTAGGGGCGGTTAGGTATTAGGAGGGATTTTAATAGTTCTAGGGTCTTATCTCGTGGAATTATAAACCTACGGCAGTTATTACAGTTCTATATATAGCGGTTAATATCTATAATTATTCCGGGCTAGTAATAGCGGTCGCTAATAATCCTGCAGGTCTTATTTTTTCTAGGGTAAGCTATAGAGACCTAGGTATATGCTTCGGCAATAAGCTAAGTCCATAAGTTCTGTTCCTCTACTACTACTAGCTATTTACAGTGCTTAAGTAGTCCACTTTTAAGGGACTATAGGCTAGAAACGTTCTTTGCCTTTTTACAGTACTCCTATAGAGAAGGGGCCGTACGGTTTGCCTATAGCAGTTTATTAATAAGGTTTAGTTCCATAGAGTTAATAGGGCATATCTCGGCATCTAAAGAGTCTATATTTAGTTCTGCCCGTATTTAGGGGTTAAGGTACTCTAGTTATAGTAGCGCTTAAGTCCGTAATAAGATCTTTACGGCTATCTAGTTATTTATATCCTATTTACGCTTTATAAAAGCGTTTGCACGGTTAGTAGCGCCTAGCCTATATATAATTAGGAAATTAAACTAAGATACGGTATCCGCCTAGCGCGCCTATCGGGCCGTAAGGGCCTTATAATTAGAAACTACCTAGATAGACTTAGGGGTGCCTTCTAATTAGGCTCGCCAGTACTAAAAGCTAAAGATAATAGCCAGTATTTCTTTATTATAAATCGGGTAGTTTAGCTCAGCATCTACTATAGTCTTTAAATAGTAAGCAATAGGGTGCCATTCTCTATCTATCTACTTTTAGGAGTAAACGCTAGCTATAATACTATCTAAGGCATCAGTTTCTAGCATTAAGGGCCATTTTAGGTTAAAGTGGGTAAGTAAGGGAGCAGAGACTAGTCGTTTCTTAAGCTTATTAAAGGCCTGCCTACATATAGTATTAAAGTAAAAGGGCCGGTCCTTATAGGTAAGTAGGCTTAGTAGCCGGGTAATCCTACTATAGTTTTTAATAAAGCGTTAGTAGAAGTTATAGAACCCTAAAAATAATTACACCCCCTTTACAGTCCTTAGGGGTACTTATTAGTTAATTATAGCTATCTTTTCTAGGTCTGCCTTAATCCCGTTTATACTAATAATAAACCCTAAGTACTTTATATGCTTAACACTAAATTCTAACTTCTTATTATTAGCTTAGAGGCTAGCTTCCTAAAGCCGTTATAGGACTTTATAAATATACTCTTTATATTCCAGTTCATTTTTAGAGTAGATTATAATATTATCTAGGTATACTATATAGAAGTTATTAAGGTAGTTAAATAGTATATTATTTATATATTATTAGTATATGGCTAGTCCGTTAGTTAGTCTAAAAGGTAGTACTTTATATTTATATGTTCTGTAATGGGTCCGAAACGTAATAAGGTCTTCTAATTTAGGGTTTATCCTAATTCAGTAAAAAGCCTAGCGGATATTAAGCTTTATAAAGATCTTAGCTCTACTTATTCGGGCCAAAGTCTCATTAAGTAAAGGCAGTGGGTAGCGGTCTTTAAGGGTTAAATTATTAAGCTTATGGTAGTCAATACAGAAACAAAGTCCTCTATTTAGCTTTTTAGTAAAGAGAATAGGTAAATTAAAAGGGGCTTAACTAGGCTTAATAAAGCCCTTATCCAGGTTATTAATAAGATACTACTTTATAGCCTATAATTTAGCAGTAGATTACTGTCGGAGGGGGCTATAGCTAAGGATAACCACCTTGTCCGGCTTAATTTTAATCTTATAGTCGTACAGTCGGTGGGGCGGAAGTATATTAGACACTACTTTGGAGAAAGTGTCTTTAAATTTCTAGTATTAACGGGGCAGTTTCTATTCTACTAGCTCCTTATCTATAAGCTCGCCTTTCTCTTAGGCTAGGGCTTCTTTCTCTTTAATTATTTAATTAATTTCGTATAAGCTAGTTATAAAGGTAATAGTATTAGGCTAAACTAGGTTCTAGTTAGAATCCTATAGCGCCAATACAGCAGATATTAACTAGTAGGAGGTCCATAGGTTTCTTTACGGATAATTTATTAGGCCGTATTTTGCGGTATAGGGTTTATAGTCTTCCTTAGCTTACATTCCATTTTCCGTAAGTTATCCTTTTAGTCTATTAGTTTAGTATATTATCCAATATCCCTAGCCTTCTTTTATAGCTACGTAGGGCCTAAGTTATCCTTTTAGTCTATTAGTTTAGTATATCATCCAATATCCCTAGCCTTCTTTTATAGCTACGTAGGGCCTAAGTTATCCTTTTAGTCTATTAGTTTAGTATATCATCCAATATCCCTAGCCTTCCTTTATAGCTACGTAGGGCCTAAGTTCTCCATTAGGGACTTAGCTAGGCTATTACCGACTTTCTAAGTCTCTAGTGCGGGTAGTGTAATATAGGCAGTCTAGAGGCGGTGTAGTATACAGATCCGTTACGGATTAAACTATATATCCTTCTTAAAAGCCTAGTCCCTACGCGTCGCATTAGCCTAGTAAACGGTGTTTATCTACGGCCGTATAAGGTTTTCTATTATAATACTAATCTCTTTTATAAAGGAAGGCGTTAGGGGTATAGTTTTAGGCTAGATAAGCTACCTATTCTATATATTAAGCTATAAGCCTAAATAGGCTAGCTATTTTCTTTTTAAGATTATATTATAGCTTCCAAGGTCCATAATAAGGAAGGGGATATTATACTACCTTTATCCGTTAACGCGGAGGTAAATCCGCAAGATAGTTATAATAGGTAGCCCTATTTATCCGTTATAACAATAAATAGGAATTAGTTTAGGTAGTTCTTTAAGGGGTATATTTAAAAAGTTAGCTAGTTTTACAGCGCATTTTATATTAATTAAGGTAAAGGTATTTGCTCCTAAGTTAGCTAAAGTAAAGGTTAAAACTTAATATCTATTACAGAATAAAGTATAAGGGATAGTACAGCTTCTTCTACTAACTAGCTAACCCAGATTAATATATAACATATTAATCCCTTTTAACCCTAAAGAGGAGTCTTCCTCTAAGGTTCCTCTTTTTCCGGCTCCACACTATCCTCCTAAATTAACAGGACCTCGTTTATCTTTACCTTTATTAGGCAGTTCCTTATAAGGTGGCCTATTTAACTATATAAAAAGCAAGCTCCTTAATCGCTAAGGGCCTATATATAGGGGTTACTATATATAGGCTAGGTATACACCGGGCCCATAATAGGGGTAGCTACGCGGCTAGCTGCTAGGTTAACTATAGGAGTTGCCAATTATACTAGGGCACTATAGGCCGTACTTATAGTACTTATGGCCTAGTTTGCAAGGTTTCTAGTTTTTAGCCAATTAGCGTATGCCTTAATTTAATAGAGGCCTTGGTTAATAGCTAGGTAATAGTCTATAAGTTCCTTTAATATCTATACCGTAGTATAAGCTAGCAATACGGCCCGTTATAGGTCTAGGGTAAGCTTATTAAAGAGGTCTAGTAGTAGGTCTTCCTAGGGGATCTAGGCCTATCCGGCTAGGTATAGAAAGCGGGTTTAGAAGGCTAAAAAGGTTTCCATTATTTTTATATTTAGGCTTTTATAGCTAAGGCAGGCGTTTTATACTTTAAAAGGGTCTTTATAAATAGAAAATAAGTGTTTAATTATTTCTTCTTTAGAGATAAAGGGGTTTATTAAGTCTTTAGTATATTATAGGCGTAAATGCGTTTAGGCGTCTTCGCCAGTACGGCTAAAGATATAGGCTATTCTAGCTCGGGCGCTAGGGAAGTGGTCTATATTAACTTTAAGCTTATCCCGTAATTAAAGCTTCTAATTATTAAATATAGGGTCGATTCCGTCTATAAGTAGTAGGGAATCCGCAACCTTTACCAACCGCTTTGGTGCTATATAGGCCTTAGTAGATCCACTAAGGCGCTAGAATAGGGCCTAAAGGACTATAGCAAGTCTTTAGTTATCTAATAATAACTTATTATTAGATATAGGGGTATCTCTAGCTTTAAGCAGCTCTCGCAGTTATTTAATTTCGGTATTAGTAGCCGCAAGCTCCGCCTAGGGGGTTAAAACGTTAATTATTTCTTTATCTAAAGTATTTATAGGTCCTATAGCTGCTTTACCTACTACTATATTTCGTGGCATAGTGGTAAGGGTATTAGGTAATTCCGGGTAATTTCTTTAGGGGTTCTAGTCTGTGCGTGTCTTATAGGTCCTTTCCTTAGGGTTCTGTTCTTTTCTTTTAGGTCTTGTCCTTAGGGTCCTATTCTATGTTCTTATCCTATTTATAGTTTTGTAAATATATTTAAGTTCCTTTTTAGGAAGAAAGAGTAAAGTGAGCTTTAGATAATGTTAGCGACTTAGTTAATTAAGGCATGGGCGCAGCAAAAGGGACGCGCAAGCCTGTACGATTAAATTATCTATAAACAAGAATCTAAAGCTAAGGAAAGGAAAGGAGAAGAAGTGTAGCGCCGTTCGATGTTTTATAAGATCTTCGCGTCACGTGACCGCAATATGCGGCAATCTGTGGCAACTTGCCGGTACGAAGTTCTGCTAAGTTCTGCCAGTGTTATAACATATACTTTTTTATCTAGTGGTCCTATACTATATAATTAGCGTAGCTTTAATACCTAGTAAATAGGAATACTTTATAATAGTACCTATAGCTATTTTACGATTATTAAAAACGATTATAAGGTTATTCTTTAATACTATAGTATTATTTTAGGTATAATTTAACCTATATACGTCTTTAATTGGCATTTTAATTGCTTTCCCCCAGCCGCGTCATTAGTTTTTATAAGGAAGTAATGGCTAAATAGCTTATACGCGTATTTCCTTCCTTTTAAATAGCGCTATTATAACGGAGTTATATTGGTAAGGTTGCGGCTATTTACTAGAAGGGTATTGGAAGGTAAAGTATAAAGATATAACGTTGTACACAAGCGAGCGCCGCACACGACCGAGCGCCGCACCCCACCAAGCTTCAACCACTTCGTAAGCTAATAGCAACCCACCACTACTAGCTATCGCTACAATAATTAACTAGTAGATAGCCAGCCTAATCTTCAGCTTGTTTACACGTTCTTAAATCATGCCCAGTCTCCCTACAGCGTCCACATCGCCTAGGCTGCGGCGCGACAGCTACTTTGCGCTTCTTGCCCTGGTACGTTTCCCCCCCTATCTGCTTATCAACCTTAGCCTAAGCTATTAGCTCTAAGCCCTCTGCCTTTATAAGTGTGCCTTGCTTTTATATGCGCTTTTTTTAACGCTTCTTGCGCTGTGTTACGGCCTCATTAGCCTTCTGTAGGCCAGCGACCTGTAAGCGCAGCAGCACAGCCGAATACATCATCTGCTCAGCACCCCTAGCTAGCTGATCCAGCGATTCTAGAATTGAGCTAGGTGAGCTATTCTGGTGATTTTGAATTCGATTACGTAGTAGAGCTGTTTAACTGCCTAGCTCAGCAACGTTGCTAGGTGTTTTGGGTTCCCATGGAGTAACCTCTGTAGGTGGTGTAGGTGTTCGAAGCCTGATATTAAGCTTTAAGAGTACAGCCTCTGGATCAAATGGAACTAGGCCTGCACCTCAAAAGCCTACGCGGATATTACCCTTAGTAATTAATTGCTGATAGGCTGCCTTAAACGCTGGCAGGAATTCAAGCTTTGTGACGTGGAAGATGTAGCTGCGGATAAGGCTATCAACCTGCTGTCCGTACGCGCGCTTAAGAGGCGCAAAGCAGCCTACATCTAGCGGCTGTAGTAGATGCGACGCGTGTGCTGGCATGCAGAGTGTAAGGATATTCTTCTCCTTACAGAGCTGTTGAAATTCAAGAGATTAATGGCTTTTATGGCCGTCGATTACTAGTAGACGATATACGCCTACAGTACGATCCTTCGTGTGCTTGTCAAAGTGCTGTAGCCATTTAATACCCAGCTGATTAGTCGTCCAGCCATTCTCGCTCAGCGCTATAGCCCATTCTGGTGGTATATCGTCGCCTTCGTACCAGGTAGAAAAGTGGTATTTTCCAGCAAATATGATAAATGGTGGAATTGCCCAGCCCTGAGCGTTTATACCCTAAATTACTATAACCCATTCTCTATTGCCTGGCTGTACAGCTTTAGGCTGGCTACGTCGCTCAGAGCCTGTAACAACTTTAGCAGTTAATGTAACACCCATTTAGAATCCAGTCTTATTAAAATTGTATAAGTCTTCGTCAACAATGCCATGCTTTGCCTTAAAATTACATACGAGGTTAAACCAAGGCTGGATAAACCCTAGGATCCTCGCATAGAGCTCGCTGATAGTCGTATTTCCGATTATATCGTGTCTTAACCTCTAGTGTTCGTCGTATGAAGCTAGCTGGCCAGTTAATGCCGACCTGGCTAGCAGGGCCGGTAGAGCGCGCAGCGAGCAGTTAATTAGCCATCTCTCTTACGTAGATAAGCTTAGGCGCGAATCCTCGTGAATCTAGGTCAAGAATATGCTGAACAATAGCTAATTCTTCTAGCTTAATAAGCTTCTTTGAATTGGCCTCGCAATCGCGTCGTGATTGGATTCCAGCGCGTCGTCGTCTAAGTGTACGGTCGTCAACGTTATAGGTTGCTGCAGCGCGTCGCACGCTCTGGAATTGATTCTGCTTGAGAGCTGAGATAGCTAGAGCTACCCTACCTTCTCTATAAACTGATTCAGGAACGTTATGTTGAGGCATAGTGGTTAGAAGCTGGTTGAACCCGTTCTCTTGGTGGGGTGCGGCGCTCGGTCGTGTGCGGCGCTCGCTTGTGTACAACGTTATTAGGAAAACTTTTTTTGGGCACGTTATCGCAAGCGAAAATCAGGGTCTGCAAAACCGCGATTTTGGCGATTTGCGGCGATTTGCGGCGATTTGCAGCGATTTGCTAGGCTACTTATATAAATTTCTGTAAATTGCTATAAATATATAAGCTACTTTTGCAAATTGCTACAAATTACTAAAATTGCGACTTAAGTAGACCCTAATTTTAGCTGTAATAAAAATACTACAAAATTGCAATAAAAATACTATAAAACTGCAATAAAAATACTATAAAGCTGCATAAAGCTCTGCATAAAGCTCTGCACGAAGCTTTACACGAAGCTCTATACGAATATCGCTAACAAAAGTTCTTGCACCTTCCTAATTAGGAAGTTACATTACTAACTCTCTTGGTATGTTATTAAATAAATATTTTTATAT
Organism: Cenococcum geophilum 1.58; assembly: GCF_001692895.1. Taxonomy (NCBI): domain Eukaryota; kingdom Fungi; phylum Ascomycota; class Dothideomycetes; order Gloniales; family Gloniaceae; genus Cenococcum; species Cenococcum geophilum. The sequence goes on along the minus strand of NW_027137581.1, from coordinate 641,180 downwards.
TTTTATATGAAGTTTCATAAGTTTTATATAAGTTCTAAATTAAAATTATTTTATAATTAATAATATTGAAGTAGTTATTATAACTTAAAATTTATCAAAATTTATTAGTACTATAATTTACGCAGCAGTGCTAAAAATTACGCATTTGTAGCGGGATCGTGTCTAAATTTACGTGGGGTAGGCCGATAACTGCGCACCCGTGATTGCGCGTGCGCAGTCGCTTAACTTCCTAATTTGGAAGGTGCAAGAACTTTTGTTAGCGATATTCGTACGAAGCTTTATATAAGGCTCTACACAAGGCTCTACACGAAGCTCTACACAAAGCTCTGCACGAAGCTCTACACGAAGCTCTACACGAAGCTCTACACGAAGCTCTGCACGAAGCTCTGCACGAAGCTCTGCACGAAGCTCTGCACGAAGCTCTGCACGAAGCTCTGCACGAAGCTATACACGAAGCTCTGCACGAGGCTCTACACGAAGCTCTACACAAAGCTCTACGTATAGAGGCTCTGCACGAGGCTCTACGCGAAGCTCTGCGTACGGAGGCTCTACACGAAGCTCTGCATCGGGTCCCCGCTATATTCCCGATAGCCTCTACACGTGCCTCTGCCAAGTATACCCCCTATATACACCTAGGTAGCCACCTTATTTTTTACCCTTCCTTCCTTACATCCTCCCTATCTAGGGAGACACCAGAACGACAGCCAGTAGACGACCGTCGCCAGAACCAGACGACCGTCGCCAGAGCTAGACGACCGTCGCCAGAGCCAGACGACCGTCGCCGGAGCCAGATGACTGTCGTCAGGGCCAGACGACTGTCGTCAGGGACAGGCGACTGTCGTCAGAGCCAGACGACTGTCGCCAGAGCTAGACGGCCGTCGCCAGAGCTAGACGACTGTCGCCGTCGCCAGATGACCGTCGTCAGGGCCAGACGACTGTCGTCAGAGCTAGACGGCCGTCGCCGTCGCCAGATGACCATCGCCAGAGCTAGACGACCGTCGTCAGAGCTACACGACCGCTGCTAGAACCAGACAACAACCGTTCAAACGACCAGCCAGCGAACACTATAAACGATTCAATCGATCAATTAAATCAAGGTGGCATAGACAGGTAGGCACAGACAGGTAGGCACAGACGGGTAGGCAGGCAGGCAGGCAGGCAGGCAGGCAGGCAGGCAGGCAGGCAGGCAGGTAGGTAGACAGACAGACAGACAGACAGACAGACAGACAGATAAACAGGCAGGCAGGCAGGCAGGCACTAGGCCAATTGACGATTTAGAGCCTCTGTGAAAGGCTTCTCCCCTTTACACCTAATTAGATGGCTCTGCATTTTATATAGTTATAATATAAATATATTNAAAAGTATATTATAGCAATCTGTGAAAATATATAATAATTTAGTTATAATTTATATAGACTAAAACTTACAAAACCTGTAAAACGCATAGGCTCTGCGCAGGGTGCTGCAAAACGCATAGGCTACGTGTAAGCTCCGCGCAAAGTGCTGCAAAACGTACAACGCGCAATAGACCATATACGACCGCTTAAATCGCACGTTTCGTTTCGCAGCAAATTGCCGCAATCTACAACAACGTGCCCCAAAAAAAAAATCCTGATGTACTTTACTTATTAAACTTAATCCTTTTTCTTAACACCTTACTTCCTATTATTAACCTTTATCTAATTTAGACGTATCTTTAATATATTATTAAGATTTTCTTCTTTTCTATTAATAATTTAATATACCTCTTCGTTCTCCTACTAACTACTCTTTTAAATAGATTCTATAGTGTGTCCTAGCTTTATCTTTATATATAAAACCCTAACCTCCGCTAACTGTTATAGGACACCTTTATAACACCTTATATACATCTACCTATTTTTACCAACTTAGTAACTAGAGACTAACTATAAGACGGTAACCTAATGGCAATTTACGGCAATCTGACGGCAATCTGCTATATTCTACCATATTCCACTAAGTTTTGCTAGGACTACTACCTAAATCCTATTCTACTTTGTGTATATATTAACTAAGTAACTAAGCTAATAATATATACCCTTTCTTCCCGTTTTCTTACCTTCTTTCCTTATATAACGTCTTAACTTTATTATACAGTTTATATACGTAGCTTAATAATATCTACTTTATTATATATTATCGTCGCTTATACTTACTCCGTAATACTATATTACGTTAAACCTATACTTTATACCGCCTATTTAGCATATAAAATAACCCTAAAGCCCATATATCTATAACTAACTTACGCGATATATTTACTAAATAAATTAAGAGCCTGCAATAGGCCTTTATAGACACCCTTGCTAAATAAGAAGCTTAATATTAGGAAATAATTAGATCTCCAAGAAAAGAAATTAAAGAGATCCGTTATTACCCACTATCTACTATACTATCGCCCTTACCTACTCCTACTAGTATTAACCTATAAGTACTAGATAGAGGAAATATGTCTAAAACTAACTCCTTAACCCCAAACTCGCTAATAAGTACCTCTATAAAGAAGCTAACTAAACGTCTCCCTAATTCTTCAGCCTATTTAGGTAAAAGGGGTAAACTACGCTCTTTCCTTAACTAACTTAAGAATAAACTAAACGGTAATATTGATTGCTACGCCACCCCTAATAGCTAACTACGTTATACCATAAGCTATTTAATAGGAGATGCCATAGAAACTATATATCTATTTTATCTAAGCACTATAGAATAACTAGTTACTATATTAGAAGTATCTTATAGCGACCCTAACTAAATTACTATAATATAAAGAAAACTAAATAAGATAATATAAGGCTCTAAAAGCTTTCCGTTATACTTTACTAAATTCTGCTACTATACTAAGGAGACTAAATAGAATAATCCCGCCTTAATTAATTACCTAATAGAGTCTCTAAACTCTGAACTAAAGGCCTCCCTTATAGGAGTTAAGCTGCCGGATACCCTTACCGCCTACGCTAATATTATTAATAGCTTATATAATAATATACTACGTCTTGTTCTAAAATATATACTCTAATATACTCCCCCTTAGCTACCTAAAACCCGTAAGGACCTAGATACTATAGATATTAATACGTCAATCGCGCGTTCCCGCTACTAGCCTTCCTTAATTAGACAGATATACAAATCCTCGCTAAATAAGATCCTTTAGCCCTTGGCATTCGTACTTGGTGAAATGGTAACTTTCTCCGCATCCAGAACAGGTCTGCTGGCCTTGTCTTCGCGTGCCTTGCTGACCCTATACGTCCCGCTGCGGCCGTCCAAAGGCAGTAGAATCCCGCGGATATCGATAGTCTTGCGGATATTAAGGGTCTTGCGGAGGTCGAGAGTCCTGCGGAGGTCGGGTGCTGTTCTGCCAGTCTTCGTATCCTCGTGCTGGGCTTTAAACTGTAGCCTAATCCGTGGTCGGTAACTGCTGCTATATTAGGGCTCCTCCGCGTATACCTAGTCTAGCTAGGTTAAGAAGTCTTCCTTCCCTTCGGCGGTTAATCTTATCCCTTTAAACCGGCTGCTAATTACGGAATTGTTAAACCAGCTAACAAAGGCTCTGCTCCTTAGGGTCCATTTTTAATAGACGATCTACGCCCTTATATAAACTAAGCCTGTCCTCTATAGCTCTTAGTAACTAATAGAAGTTAAAGGACTTTTGTCTATCCAGATCAGCTCCCGTTTTAGCTATAGCGTGTCTTTAATATTTAAGCGGAAGTCCTTTTGCAAACCAGTATCCTCGCTTACTGTTCTCTAGATTGCCTACCTCCGTAACCCTTTAGGAGATTAGTATAAACTGCCTACAGTACTTACGTATACTGCTTGGCGGATTATCCCTATACTGCCGCATATAGGCTTCTAAGAATTCTACTGTTTCCATCTATTGAAACTAGTCACTTCCTTAGTATTTTACCCTAAGCTTTCTTATAAGCTCCGTCCAGTCACTAGCTATAAATTTAGGTAAGCTTTAAATCCACATTCCTATCTAGTAATCGCAGTACTTTAGAAGACTCTGGTGCTTTTTCTTACTCGTTATATAGTGTTAGACGCATAACCGCTTATACTGTTTAATAAACTGCGACACATCCTGTCCTATAAAGTAGAGAGTTTAAGCAGCTCCTAGGGCTGGCATAGGCTGGACTATAATGTAGACCTTATTTTAAGCCGTTGACTGCTAGCTATAAGGTGCATCTAGAGCTTCCTTAGGAGCTTATGGGTGGTCCTTGCGGCTCTTATCCTTTGTCTACTGAGGATTATCAGTCCTAGGTGTTACGGGTAAACGCTGCAGTAGATCTGCCTGCATGGCCGTAGTCTTGACAAAGAGTGTCCCAGATAGCTATCCTGGCGGGACCTTAACAGGTATATGCTGTAGCTAGTCTACCTATACAGCCATGTCCCTAACGGAGGGCACCTACTTCTTAATGCCTAAGGGGGGGTCTCCCTAAGAGAGTAAAGAGTCCTTATCTTCTACTAATGCCGGGTCTCAATACGTCCGTCTGTTTTAGCCTACTGTTGTTCTACGCGGCAGTTCTTTACGGAGTGCCTCTAAAGCTGCTGCTAACATAATCCGGACGACTTAAAAGAGGATAAAGCTAAGCTAGAATAGGAAGCTTTTAAGGACAGATCTAATCTCATATGCTTGCGACCTTGCTCGGTATTGTATCCTTTGTTTATAAATGGCAGTACTAACTTCCTTCGCCGCCAAATATCTTAGATCTCGTTCCTATCTAATTAATTAGCCCTTAGCTTATCGTCTTTACATCTTCAATAAAGGTCTAGCCATGCTTGGTAGTAGATCTCAGTAACTCTAACCGCTAGTTAAAGTTGTCTAATTGGCTCGCTGGTTCGCCTAATGTCCTTATACATAACTTTCTAAGACCCTTCTCTTCCTATAACCGAGTTAAGGTGGCAAAGACATCCGATTTAGGTCGATAGACTTACAGTCTTTTACTTCTTATTGCCACTCTTTGGCCTATGCGTTAAGTCTAGCTATCCTGTCTTTTTCCGGTACTGCCTAGTTCCCCTTACTGTTTAATATTACCTAGTTCTCTTCTACTATCTCATCTATCTGGCTGGCGGTTCTTCCACAGCTGGTCATTCTTCCGCAGCTGGTCGTTCTTCCGCAGCTAATCGTTCTTCTACAGCTAGCGGTTCTTCTATAGTTGTAGGATGTTCCTACGCGTCTCCCGTGTATATAGCACTAGACTTCTAATCTAAAGAGCTTGCCGTCGTCCCTATGTAGAATGCCATAAAATATATGGGAGGGTACGACCTCTCTAAGATGGAAAGTCACGGTGCTGTTAGTCAGTTAGTCTATTAGTCGGTAGGTCGATTAATCGTAATTAGTCAGTAGAACAGTCAGTAAGAAAGAAAGAAAAGAGTGTATTTCCGGTAACTGGTAGAGTCGTGATGTGTATATATAAGGAAAGAAGGAAGGAAGCCGAAGGCTATATAAATACAGGAAAATGCCAAGATACTAGGCGTCGTCTAATCTACACCACCATAATAGTAGCCCTAAAACTCTAATACCTAAACCCTAAAGAACTAATTAAGCCTTTTATTACTATTTTAAGTTACCTAGTAATCCTTAGATAACCCTAGATAAAGCTATATAAGGTAGTTATTAATTAAAATAACCTTAAGCTTCTATTTACTACCCCTTATTATAAAAAGAAATGTTTTATAACGTACCGTCCTAAACCTAAACTAAAATCTAGGAAATCCACTAAGATCTACTAGCCTAAGATTTCTACTAATATCTACTCTACGCCTAAGGAATCTACTAGATTCTACCAATATAGGAATTCTACCGAATTCTACTAATATAAGAATTCTACTGACATCCACTAAGGATCTAAAAATTCTACTAAATTCCATAAGTTATTACTAAGCACTATACCGCCCCAAACTAAGTAAAAGCTTAAGCTTAATATACGAAACTACTAGAAGAACTAGTATCCTATAATAAAAAGGATACTTAAAGAACCTAAACCTAAACCTAGTACTAACTCCGTATTTAATACTAAACCTAAAGCCGAATAAGAATCTATATAAGAAACTATAGGCAACTTAAGTAAGCTTAACACCCTAAATATCCGCATAATTAGAGCTACCCCGCTAGCGTAACTTGCTAAAAAACCCAAATATACAATTTTCGTTATTACGATAGCCGATATTAAGAAGGCCTTAGTACTAAAGAAGTATACTAACCCTGCCATAAAGGTACTAGTAGAGTATTATTACCGCCTAGATATATTCTTATAAAAGCAAGCCGATAAGCTACTAGAATACTAACTATATAACTATAAGATTATACTTAAAAAAGGAAAATAGCCTAGATTTAGACCCTTATATAGGATATCCTAAAATAAACTCTAAGTACTATAAAAGTATTTAGACGAGAACCTAAGTAAAGGATTTATTAAAGTAAGCTTATCGCCTATAGCTATACTGGTGATCTTTGTTGGGGAACCTAGTAGCGGTTTACGCTTCTATATAAACTACTAAGCTCTTAACGCCATTACTGTTAAGAACTAATATCCGATTCTATTAATATAGGAGACACTAAACTAACTAAGTAAGGCTCGCTACTATATAAAGCTTAATATTATCTCTATATTTAACCGCTTCTATATTATAAAAGGAGATAAATAGCTTACTACATTTCATACTTAGTAATGCTATTCGGCCTCATAAATGCCCTAAGCTTGTTTTAATATTATATAAATAATACCTTATATCCCTACCTAGATATCTTCTATACTGCTTATATTAATAATATCCTAATATATAGTAATAACCTAACTAAATATTAGAAATACGTTAACCTTATTTTATAAGCCCTATACGGAGCTAGTCTATAATTAGATATAGATAAATACGAGTTTTATAAAATGGAAGTTCTATACCTTAGACTCCTTATTTTTATAAACGGTATATAGATAGACCTAAAGAAAGTTAAAGTAATTATAAACTAGAAAGAACCTAGGAATGTTAAGAATATAAAAGCCTTTATAGGATTTGCTAATTTCTACTAACGGTTTATTAATAACTTCTCTGCCCTAGTTTTACCCCTTATAGCTCTAACCTAAAAGGATAAAGCCTTTATCTTTAATAAGGAATATAAGAAGGCCTTTACTTATTTAAAGGTTATGTTTACTACCGCGCCTATACTCTAACACTTTAACCTAAACTAAATAAGTATTATAGAAGCTAATTTATCTAACTACATTACTAAAGGTATTTTATCTTAATATAATAAGGACGGAGTATTGTATCCTATAGTATACTTCTTAAAATAACTAAGACTAGCTAAATATAACTATAAGATCTACGATAAGGAGCTACTGGCTATTATTAGATATTTTAAATAATAGTAACCTAAGTTAGAAAGCGCTGGGTTTCTAATTAAGGTCCTTAGCGATTATAAGAATCTATAGTACTATCACAGTACTGCAATAAAGTAAACTAAATAACTACGTTATAGTATAAAGAGGAGAAGAAGGTGGAAAGGGGGTATTATATATAAATAGTAGGGCTGGCCGCTAAGGTACTAGTTATGGGGCAGCCAATAGTAGGAAATAGTACGAGATAGTATAAAACAGTATGCGTTAGGTTAGTGCCGTAACAGTACTCCTTTCCCCTAGATAGTTTGGTCCCTAAACTAAATAAATAACTCTAAAATAGGCAGTATTTAGGGTCGCCTATTTTTTACCATAAAGATATTAGTTCCGCTTACTACCCTTAACTAAGCTAATAGCGATTTTCCGTACCGGGTATAGAAAACCCTAATTAGTTAGTTTAGTAAGTAAGGTCGGCAGAACTCTATACCGCCACCTAAATTAATCTATATAGCGTTTCTTGGCAATAATCTAGCTAATTAAACAACTTTAACCGCTGGTTAAAGTTCTATAACATCTTAACCACTATAAATTTTAATATAGTGGTCGGCCACGACTTTAGCGTAACTTTTTTTTATTTTATACCTAGTCTAGGGGTCCTAGCTTCTTAAGGTATTACTTATAAAAGCGCTATACAGCCTATTTATAACCCTTTAGGTCTTCTTTTAGCTGCTATGTTGTGTCCTTATAATATTTCCATTTAATCTTATAAGTTAGGCCTTAGGGGTCTTCGTTATATACATTAAGGATTTTCTTAAACTTCTATTTGTCTTCTATATTACTATTATTATCTCTCTCTACTACTCGTCCTTATATATTGTGGCGCTCTATAGTATTAATATTTGCTTAGTTAGGGATTTCTTTAGTAGCCTAAAGGCGGACCTTAGATATATAGAAGGATTTATTTACTTAGATATAGTCTAGGAGGTCTACTATAACTACCCCTTAATATACTGTAAGTACGGGGTACGGGCCGTCCTATTTATCGTCTTATTTCTTCTTAGGTCTATTTATCTTTATATTTTCTAAGCTAACTATAACTATATCGCCTTCGTAGAATAACGCGCTCTTATCCCTATAGGTATTAGTATTGTCTTTATAGCTTTACTATAAAATCTGGGCTAGGGCCTTAAGCTATATTAATATCCGCTTAAAGCGGTTAGCCATAGAGTCTGCGTAAAAGAACTCCTTCTTTGCTTATACTAATAGTGTTAGTAGGTAGGGGCTAGTAGGCTTAATTCCAAGGTAAGGGTTAAAGCTATAGTTTATAAAAAAAATAGGGAAATGCCTATACTCTTATTAACTTAGTTATTTATAGCAAACTTAGTAAGCGGCAGGTAGTTAACCTAGTTATCCTATATAAAGCTAATAAAAGCATAAAGGTACGTATTTACGGCAGCGTTAATAATTTTAGTTTGGCCGTCTGTTTCTAGGTGCTAGGCTAAGCTTAGTCTTAAGGTTATTTTAAGGCGTTTACTTAATTATTACTAGAAGTTGCTAATAAATTATATGCTATAATTAGAGATAATTATGCTTAGTGTACCGTAGAGCTTATATATATTATTAATAAAGCCGTTAACTAGCTCCTCTATTAAGAGTCCTATTACTAAAATAAGGTATTATATTTTAGTTAGGCGGTTTATAATAATAAGGATATATTTATATACTTTACTATAGCGTTAGTATACTGGCAGCGTTATAATATAGTTAATTAAAATATCGGTTTATAGGTAAGTAGGTAGTTTTAGTAGCTTTAAAAAACCAGGTGGAGCAAAATAGGGGGTCTTAGTGCGAAAGTATAGGGTATAGTCTTTAATAAAGGTAGCCGTAAATTAGGAGATTCCTAGCCACTAGTATATTTAGTTTAAGAGGTTAAGGGTTTTAACCCAGCCGGGGTAACTAGCGGGGCTACTGCTATAAAAGTAATAGATAACTTCTAGGCGGAGGTCTAGGGCGTTAGGGACGAAGAGATATTAGCGGAAGTAGATTTATTTATTAATAATACTATATTCTAACTTATTATAACAGAGTAATTTCCTAATCTTTTTTAGCTAATAGCAAGCTTTCTAATTACGTAGGGCCGCTACTATATTTCTTACAAGTTTATTCTCCTAGTATTCTAACTAAATTAACTTATCTAGTAACTTTTTAGCTATTTTAGGGTCTAGAGCGGCTATAAACTTTATATTATTAGAGTTATAAAACTTATATAGCAATTCTTCTAAGATTATAGGGTTAATTTTCTAGGGTAATATAACGACTTAGGCTTAGTAGCGGAGGCGTTTATTATCAGCGTCCTTAGGCCTTATTTCTAGTAGCCGGCTTAGGGTATTAGGGAGCGTGGCTTTGCTACTAGGTCTGTATATAATTATAAAGTTAAACTATAAAAGAAACTCTGCCTACTAGACTTGGTATTAATTTAGCTACTTAGTAATTATAAACGTCTATAGGTTTTTATAGTTGGCAATAATTTTAAACAGCTCCTTAGTCCCTTATAGCTTAGGACGCTATTCCTCTAAAGCCTTAATAATAGCTAAGAGTTCTTTATTATAAATCTCATAGTTACACTCTAGCGTAGAGTACTTTACGAAAAAAAATGCGACTAGTCTTAATTTACCGTTATTATTATACTAGGAAAGGACTCCGCTAAAAGCCTAATTTAATACGTCTGTCTCTGCCACTGTCTTCTTTATATAGTTATAGTATACTAGTACTAGTGCTAAGGTAAAGGCTCCCTTAAGGGCCTTAAACAATTTAGCTTGTTTTAGTCCTCATAGTTATCCAATATCCTTTTTTAGAAGTTTTGTTATAGGTATAGCGACGGCAGAGTAGCCTTAAATAAATTATTAGTAGAAGTTCGCGAAGCTAAGAAATTATTATAGTTCTTTAATTAATATCGGGTCCTTTTATTCCTATAAGGCCTATACCTTTTTAGGGTCCATAATTATGCTATTAATTAAGATAATTAAGCTAAGGTATTTTGTTTTAGTAGAGTAGAACTTAAACTTATTAATATTAATTTAAAGTCTAGCATTACCGAGTCTTCGGATAACTTTATTTATATACTTAGTATGCTTAGTATATATTTTAGAAAAGATAAGGACGTCATTAAGGTAGATAGTATAGTAGTCGTTAAGGGCGTTATATAAGATATAATTAATATAGTTCTAGAATATAGCGGGTGTGTTATAGAGGCTAAATAGTATAACTAGCATCTTATAGAGTCCGAATGTCACGGAACCCCACCGTAGGGGCCTCTATAGGAGAGCCCCGTGCTCTTACATACACCTTGCGTACAGCTTATGTCAGCTACGCGTAGGTATATCACCTCCTTACGCCCTCGACCCTTACGATCGATCGCGTAACGTCTTGTAGACTCCTCAAATACATACGCTCTGTAGCCACTGCCCACGTTCTATAACATTACATTACGCCTTTTTTACTACTAACGCTTAGCCTACGACCAATTCTACGTCTTTATAATACTGTAGGTGCTGCTAGAAGTAGCGTGTTTATGAATTACCTTACTTTATACTTCTAAGGAACCTATAATAGTAAGATAATATTCTTTACTAGCTACTATATTAAACCTAAAGAACAATCTAATACCTATACTTAACCTACAACGCCAACCAATCCCAGAAGAATTCAATTTATTAGCTTTAGCCTTAACCCCTAAGGAGATAAACACCGATAATGTCTTATCTTTTATTAACTATATAACTACGGACAAGCAAACGGAAGGGCTACTACCTATTAAAATTAAAATATAAGACGCCGAGACGTTTATAAAAATGGTAGTATAAGACCCTAATAAATACTACCGCCTTCTATAGAACTATTACCTAAAGCTTATATAAGCTAAGATGCGTACTGCCTAAGATCGCGATATTATCTAAGACCTATAAGCTTGTAAGGCGCTTGCCGATAATACACGTTAAGAAACTAAAGATAACCTCTATGTGTCTAAACGCGACGTTTAATAGTTAAAGAAGAATAAGATTATACTAATTGCTACGGTTACTAAAAAAGAAGGTATAATTAAATACCTATAATCTTAGCTTAATAAGTATATTTATAATAACGCTAGATACCTCTCTACTATATATAACGCCACCTAAGTCTTTACGCCCCCGGCAACTTTACCTACTTAACGCTTAATAGAGGGTTAGCGCTAAGCAGCTTTACCTAATAGGAACCCCTACTAAAGCAGTAACGATAAAAGCCATAATAATTGGACCTAAACTGCTACTGTAGGGTCTAATATACGCTACTTTAATCCCCTAGTCTTTTAAGGAGACCATAAGGAATACAGCTACTAAAAGATATAAATCCGCAAGAAACTAACTTAGAGCGCCTACCTTTTTCCTACGGAAGATACTAAGATTGGCTATATTATTAGGCGAATAAAGGGTATATTATTTAATAGACTCTTCGCCTAATAGGAGACTAATAGCCCCTAGAAGTAGCAGTCTTACTAAGAAGTTCTTAACGATCTTAACCTAATATACCGTAACTATAACCTACTGGCTACTAACCGAGCTAAACTACGTGCCCTAAAGATGAGCTCTACTAAATTATTTAACGAGTTCTATATTAAATTCTAGAAATACACTAAAGCCCTCGTCTGAGACGATACTAAAAACTAAAAGAATCTCCTTAAAAAAGTTACTTATCGCCTTAGTTACGCAGCCGCTAGCTATAACTATAATAATATTTATAAGATAGTAGCAGCCCTACAGAAGATTAAACGATAACTAAATTAGATTGCTACTACTAACCCTTGCTTAAAGACCTCTCTATAAAAGCCCTCTGGGCCTATTAAACCTATATATACTAAGCTACTAACGCCTACTACCTTAAGTACCACTAGAGCTAATATTAACCTCTTTATACTAACCTTTCTATAAAAACTCCTAGATAGAGAGCGCAAGCTACTCTAAAAACTAAGACGCTGCTATAAATGCCGTTAAGAAGGCTGTTATTATAATAACCTAAACTGCCTAATAGCTAGGTTTAGTACTTACCGCCTAATACCTAACCTAATGCCCTAAACACTAAATACGTTGCTATACGCCACTACTATATAAGACGAAGACGTAGTAATAGTAGTAGAATTAGATACGGAAGCGGAAAACGCTAAGTCCTAGCCCTAAGTTATGGGTTAGGACGCCCTAATAATAGAAGGATCTATATATTAGCCTACTTAATAAATAACTTAATAAAAATAAACGGATAGAAATAGATAGTTTTACCTATAATAGGAACTACTGTTATAAAATAATATAAAAGCCGTTCTATAATTAACTGCGAAGCTACTAACTAATTTATAAATACCTAACTCGTACGTACTTATAATCTACCTACCTTACCCCTTACTAAAGCCCGCGCCCTATAACTTGCTAACGGTAGTTATACTATATAAAAGATTACCTATATAGTATAATTCTACTTAGATATAAACGGGCACTAGGAAGAGCTTTAGGCCTATATTATACTACTTACTAACTACCCTATTATCCTTAGAATAAGCTAGCTTAAATAACACAACCCCGCCATTAACTGGGAAAAGAGAGAAGTAACCTTTAACTCTAAATACTGTAGAGAGACTTGCCTAGGATATAGCCTAGCCGCCTTTATTTACTCACTAGGATATTAACCTAAGAAACCCCTTATTATCCTACCTATAACTAACTACTACTACGTAAGTGCCGCGGCCTTTTACTATATAGCACGTATAAAAGGCTAGACTATTACTATAGTTTCCCGATTATAATTATATAAGCTTAATAAAGAATAGGACTATGTCCTCTATAGTAATAGAATAGACATAGTTGACCTTTTAGAAGATAACGCCCCTGCGGAACTCTCTGGACTTTTACCTTTAGACTTTAAGAAGTTTATAAAACTTAAAAAAGGACTTACTAACGAAGAACTCCGTAAGCTCCTTCCTAAGAGGTACTATAACTTTATCAATATATGCTTATAAAAGGGCGCAGATATACTCCCCCTATATTGACCTAATAACTATACCATTAATATTAAATAAGGAAAAACGCTACCTTATAAGAGACCCTATCTAATATTAAAAGACGAACTTTTAGTTATAAGAAAGTATATTAACGAGTACCTTAATAAAGGGTTTATTCGTCCCAGTATATTACTAGTAGCCGCCCCTATCCTTCTTACTAAGAAGCTAAAAGGAGGTATTTAATTCTACGTTAACTATAGAGGACTTAACGCTATTATAATTAAAAACTAATACCTAGTACCGCTTATACGGGAGACCCTTAAGCGGCTTAGCTAAGTTAAAATCTATACTAAGCTTAATATTATCGCCGCCTTTAACTATCTCTAAATATAGNAAGNTAATAAATNGAAAACNGNATTTATATTACGCTTTNGCCAATTTAAATANACNGTTATACCCTTTAGCGTATATAACGGCCTAGGCACCTTCTAAAGCTATATTAATAACGCCTTATGGGACTACCTTAATGACTTCTACTCTGCGTACCTGGACGATATACTTATTTATAATAATAACCCTTTTAAATATACCAAACATGTTTAAAAGGTCCTATAGTATCTTAGGGACGTAGGACTTTATATTATTTTAAAGAAATGCGAATTCTTAGTTATAGAAGTAAAATACCTTAGACTAATTGTTACTACTAAGGGTGTCTATATAGACCCTAAGAAGGTACGTATAATTACTAAATAGTAAGCCCTTAACTATATTAAAGACGTATAAGCCTTCCTTAGTTTTGCTAACTTCTATTAAAAATTTATATATAACTTCTTAGGCGTAGTAGCACTATTTATAGCAATAATGCGAACAAAGGGCCTTTCTATAAAAGGAAGAAAAACGCATCTATACTTTACCTAGACGCCTAAATACAAGAAGGCGTTCTAAGACCTTAAAAATGCCTTTACTAAAGCACCTATCCTAGCTTACTTTATACTAGGATAATAACTCTATCTTAAAACCAACTCCTTAGACTATGTTAACGTAGGCGTCCTCTCCTAGATAGGTAATAACGGTCTTTTTTACCTAGTTGCATTCTACTTGTTTAAGCTTATACTATAAGAGTATAACTATAAGATCTATAATAAAGAACTCCTTATAATTATATAAGCGTTTAAAGAATTTTAACTAGAACTCTCCTTAGTAGAGCCTAACTAGCTAACTAAAGTCCTTACGGACTATTGCAACCTTAAGTACTTTATAACCACAAAGTAGCTAAACTAACGCTAAGCACGTTGAAACGAGTTCCTTTCTAGTTTTAACTTTAAAATTATATATAGACTAGGAGTATAAGGTACTAAGCCTAATAGCCTAATATGCCGCTCATAAGACCTTCCTTAGTCTAAAAATAACCCCCGTAATCAGTTCTAATAATAAATAATCTTAAAAGTATAAAATCTGGCCCTAGGCATACTACCTATAATAGAGCTAACTGTACCTTAGCTTTATACCATAGAACTAGAGTTACCTCCCAAAATTAATAAGCTTATTACTACGGCATAAAACACCTCTATTAACCTATTACTATATTAACTTATTGCTGTAAAGACCGCTAGCGCCTATACGCTACCTACTAACCTCTAAAGCTTAGGCTAGATTAATATAGCAGCCTTAAAAGTAAAAGAGAATAGGCTCTATTATAGAGGTCGCCTATTTATCCCTAACTTAGAAAATCTATAATGGTAACTAATCTAAATGGCCTATGACCTTTAATTAAGCGGCTACCTAGGCAAAGGAGAAACTTATAAGCTTCTTAGCCGATACTACTTTTGGCTAAAAATAATAGACTTAGTTAAACGCTTTATAGGCGCCTACTATAGTTATAAGCGCGCTAAGGCCTTTAATACAAAGTATTAAGGACTACTATACCCTTTACTAGTACCTATATAATGATAGGCAGATATCGCTATAGATTTCGTTATTAACCTACTACCCTATAAACGATATGGCCGTACCTATAAGAATATCCTTATAATAATATACCGACTTATAAAAGAGCGCCACTACGTCCTAACTAAAGGCGTAGCCGTTAGAAATATTACTAACGCCTTTCTTCGCAAAGTTTACCGACTATATAGGTTACCTAACTTAATTACGTCCGACTAAGGTATATAATTTAACTCCGATATATAGAGACGAATCTACTAACGCCTTAGCATCTCTGTTAAGATATCTATATCCTTTTACTATAAAACTGCTAGGTAACCGGAAAACGCTAATACTAGTATAAAAGCGTACCTATAATAGGTAGTCGCCTATAGTTAAAATAACTAGGTAGATTACCTCCTACTAGGTAAATTCGCAGCGAATAACTACGTCTTAACTACTATAGGACTTACCCCGTTCTTTATAAATAAGGGTTATTACCCCCAATCTAGTATAGAGCCACTAGAACCTATTAATAAGAAACTACTATATAGAAAACGCCTTAAGATGCTACTTACTAACCAGTATATAGACCGTATAAAAAATCTACTTAACTACTACAAGGGAGAAATGGCCTAGGCTTAAGTAAAGTAGGCCTACTTTACTAATTACTATAGAACGCCACCACCGGAGATACGTGTTGGCAACTGGGTATGGCTAGATATACGCAATATCTCTATATAGAGGCCTATAAAGTCACTTAATTATAAAAACTTTAGCCCCTATTTAATTAAATAAGTTATTAATAGGGGAGCCATATATAAGCTAGAACTTTTACTTACCCTAGCTACCCACGGGATATAGCCTATATCCTACCTATAGCTACTATACCTCTATTAGCCTAACCTTTTACTAGGGCAGATATAACCTAAACCCCTACTAGTACTAATCTAAAATAAGAATAAAGATAAGAACTATAAGGAGTGGACTGTTAAACGAATTATTGACTTTAAATACTTTAGTAAAGGCAGAGGACGACGGCTCTACTATAGAGCTATATATACAGGATTTGATATAGATTAGCTAGAATAGCAACTATAGGAAGATTTTGAAAATGCAAAGGATCTAATTAGCGACTTTTATTATATAAACCCACAGAAACCAGGTCTAAGTAGAGATTTTATACCTAATCCTTTATAGGAGCCCTTATAGAGTTAAACCGTTATATATTACCACGTAAGGGCAAATTGCCGTTAGATTGCGGTAAAGTGCGATTATATAACCGGAATATCGTTAAGATGTCTAGGAACTTTAACCGGCGGTTAAAGTTATCTAATTGGTTGGATTCTTAGATGCTAAGCCTTATTACATAATATTATTTTAAACCTTTAGTAATACCCCCCTTTTTTCTTCTTTTTTATACCTTAAGTATTTCTTTTATATATATATAGTAACCACAGCGTTGCCGGAGCTCCGCCTCTATAGAAGGGGGGGTAGTATTACGGAACCCTACCGCAGGGGCCTCTATAGGAGAGCCCCGTGCTCTTGCGTACACCTTGCGTACAGCTTATGTTAGCTACGCGTAGGTATATTACCTCCTTACGCCCTCAACCCTTACGATCGATCGCGCAACGTCTTATAGACTCCTTAAATACATACGCTCTATAGCCACTACCCACGTTCCGTAATACTAAACTGGGTAATAAATGCTATAAGCTACTTATAGCCCTCCGTAATCTAGATTTGGTTAAACGTAGCGATTATATTAAGTTTAGTAAAGTACTTAGTACTATAAAGTGCGTTAAATATCTTATGGATTAGTAGCAGTAAGTACCGATTCTTAATAGTAACTATATTTAGGCCTTGGTAGTTATAAGAGATTTATATACCGCTACTAGGCTTAGTAGCGAGGAGGAGTAATACGGTAACTAGTAAGGTTAATTTACGGATAAAACCCTTATCTAGCATCTTATTAATCCACTTTTTTACATGCGTAAGTTTAGTAGGTAAGAGTAGTCTATTTTTATAGTATGGGGCCTAGTTTTTAGGGATAATCTTAATTTTATAGTCCTATGGTTAGTAAGAGAGCAGCTTATCTACGTTTTTAGGGAGAAAGTGCTTAATATATTTATAGAACTCCTTTAGTAAGCATTATAAAATGTCTTTATAGGTTAATCCTAGTTTACCTTTTAGGAATTTTTTAATATTAGTATTAACTATCTTCCGGCGTAGAGACTTAGGCTTAGTTTTAAGGTTTGTTTTAAGGAAATTATAAAAATAAGGGGGTAGCGCTTTACGGGCTACTTCTATTATATAGTTGCCCTCTACTAGCTAGCGGAAAGTCTTTTTTAATAGGTTTAGTACTTCTATTAGGCCTATAGGCAGCTCTTTAAGCAGCTGTTAGTATTCTTCTTATTTAACTAGTTCTACTAGCTCCGCTATATAGATCCTTATTACCTTTACGCCTTTTTATTTATAGAACTGGGTGAAATTAACGGCATAAGTGTATCTAATGTCGTCCAGTTTAGGGCGTGTTTAGTTCTCTGGTGCTATAGCTAGGCTAACGCGGCTTAGTCAGCCCTAGGGGGCGGAAACGTAGCGGCGGCCCTATATAGTATGCGCGGGAGATAGATATAAGGTTAGGCGTTATAGGGGGAGGTCTTAATTACTCTAGTTTCGGTCTTAGCTGTAACGCCTTTAGCTGTTATACGCGCAGTCGTATATACGTATAGTAAATAACTTAGAGTTAGGTATCTTATTAGCTAGTTTAGGTTAAGCGGGTGTATATAGGGGACTTATAGTTTTAGTAGTGTTTATATTCTTAGGGGTAGGGCGGTATTTCTTAGGGGTAAGGCGGTGGTCCAGTCTTTTAAAATCTCTGTTTGGTTACTATATATATTAGCTTACTAGTATTAGGTACCTCTTTTACTATTAGCTAACAGTATCTAAGCGTTAGCCATATAATACGTCCGTATAGTACTACTTAGTTATAATTAGGGATATGCTATAGGAGACAGTTATAGGTATAGTAATTAGAGTTAAACTTAAGCCCTAAAACGGGGAAGTTTATACTTAGGTTATGCTTTTTAAGCTAGGACATTCTAAGAATTACTAGTATTAAGGGTAATAACTTTATAATATAGAAAAGCATAGATTCTATATAGTGGCCAATTATTATTTTTACTGTAAAGTAATAGGTAATAAAGCTAGATTAGAGTCCGTTAGTAAAGCGGAGTAGTTTTAGAATTAGGAGTCTTTTTATTATAATATTATGCTTTTTTATAAGCGAGTTTTCGTCTGTAAACACTAGTGCTGTACTACTACTATTAATAAGGCTTACTGTTTTAATAAGAACTTCTAAAAGTAGGTTATATAGTAACGAGAGGTAAGTCTAAATAAGGATAGAATTTCTATTATTATTTACTATTCTAAGATTAAATAGTAGCTAGTTTAGAACAAGGTTTAACTAATCTAGTAATATAAATCTAATCTTTTTATCCTCCTCCCCGTATAGTTTTAACCCTTAAAGGTAACTTAGTCTAAGGGTTAGCCTTTTAATAGCTATGTTATAGGGCTTGGCTAGTGGCTATAGTCTTAGCTAGTATATCCTAACGTGTTAGACTCTAACGGTGTATATATACTAGGGGGTACTTTGCCGATAATATAGCCGGTTTTGCGATTAGTAGTAATATGGAGTATTTATCTATAGTTCGCGTACAGAACTATTAGCTAGGGCTATATTAGGGAAGGGAATTATAGGGGTAGGTTTCTATATCTAAACCTATATCCTTATATACGGTTACTGCCTTAATTACTATCCCCTCTATTAAAGAATCCGCTATAGCTCGGGGGGGGGTTAGCGCGGTGGCATTAAAAGGGGATTTAGGTTTTATTAGGTTTTATAAGCATTTTTTTAGTAGCTAGGTTAACCACACGCTATATAGAGTCTATTATTTATATAATATCTTTAGACGTCGTTAGGGAGGCTATTACTACCGCTACTAAACTTAACGGCGTCTAGGTCTATTAGGTCATTCTATAATAATATAGGTTAATAGCCGCTAGCGGCACTTAGCTTAGCGGTATTTAACTTAGTATAGTAGGTATAGTTCTATAGGTTATAAGCGAATACATCTATTTACTTACTCTAGCCTTTATAGTTAGTATTACCAATTTTACGGCTAAGGGTAAGGGCCAGGTCCTTTATCTTAAAGGAAATATTCTTCTTAAGTAAATCCACTTTTTGTTTCTTAGTCTTATTTGCTTTAATTATTAACTTATTAAGCTCTGCTTTCTAGGACTAGTAGTTACGCTTACCTTAGCTTAAGGTATCTAACTTATTTTTAGCCACTTGGGTTATATCTATAGTCTTATAGTATCCTCTTATATATATAAATATAGACTCTCAGTTAGAAAAGGTCTATTTACTTAGGTTATTTAGGTATATGCATAGCGTATTAAGGCCATATTTAATATAATTATAAGCCTTATCCATTAGCATATCTAATATATAGAGGATTTCGTCTATTAGGGTCTTAAAGCACTTTACATCCCTCCGGAAAACGCCTTAGAATTTTATTTCCTATATTTTAAATTTTCTTACTTTTTAATTAGTAATCCCTTGCCATTAAATGGGGTTAGATCTTTTACTTTACGCTTTTTTCTATAGGGCTTAGTTAAAAGAGAGGAGCTAATAGTAGGGTTCTTATCGGTAATAGTCTTAGTAAGTATAGTAATCTAAGAGCTTAGGTTTTATATAGTCTTAGTATATATAAGGGCTTGCTATTCGTATTATTTAATATATAGTTTAAGTATCTTAAGGGAGTTAATTCTGTGTTAAGCTTTTTTAAGTTAGGACTTTATAGCTTGGCCTTTACTATAAACGGCTTAAAGGCCGCTCTTAATACTAGTTAAGAAGGCTGTATATATAAAGAGTTGCTAAAAGGTTCCTGCTACATTAAGGTCCTTTAAGTATTTAGGACCGTTCCTAATTACCTAAGTAATATTAGTATAGGAGGTATTAAGGAGGCGGGCGAGCGCTTCGTAAGGGTTTATTAGCGAGACGTCGTCTATATTATAGTCGCCCATTTTAGAAGATCTGGGTAAGGTAATTGGAATCTATAAGGCTAACTATAATACTAAGATTGCTAAGACTGTACTAAGGCTATACTAAGACTGTGCTAAGATTGTCTAGGACTGTAGTATGGTGTTATCGGTTGCGCTAAGTCGCGATTATATATGCGTTAGGTCAGTGCCGTAACAAGTACTTTATAACTACAAAATAGCTAAGCTATTATTAGGCCCGCTAGTTAGAATATCTATTACGCTTTTAATTCTTAATTATATACCGCCTAGGCGTTTAAGGTTAGAAGTCTAATACCCTAACCTAACGCTCGTAAGACGCGCTAGCATTAGAAGAAGCGCGCTTTTACTAAAATTAGACCCTACTTTTTTCTAAACCATTTCACCCTTTTACTAAAGACCTTATAGTATACGTCCTTAAAATAACCAATTAATTAAATAAATAGATTATAATTAACGAATATTTAAATAATAAGTTTATTTAAGAGACGCTTAAGCTAATATAAGATAGTATTAGACGCTTTAAAAAGATTTCTTTAAGTAAATGCAAAGCTTATAAAAACCGCTTATTTTACTAGAACCGCTTAGTTATACCTAAGTATAATAAACTTAAGCTTAAGCTATTTAAACACGTATATAATTTACCGGTAGCCGGCTACTTAGGCTAAGGAAAAACCCTAGAGCTACTTTAGTAGGAGTACTATTAGCTAAATATATATAATATAATACAAAGGTATATCTTTAGCTGCTATATCTACTAATAAGTTAAAGCTTTACATAAGACATATAACGGCCTTTTAAAGCCACTGCCTATTTTAGACCGAAGATAGAAGGATATCTTAATTAACTTTATTATTAATCTCTCTATAAGTAAAGGCTATATAAATATTATAGTAGTTATAGACTAACTATCTAAGATAAGATACTTAATTGCTTGCCCTAATATATTAACACCTATTATTACCTAACTGTTCCTAGATTATATATAGAAACTTTATAGACTCCCTAAAACAATTATCTCTAATAAAGGTAACTAGTTTATCTTTATATTTTAGAAAAAACTAACTACCTAACTCCGCATTAAAGCGCTATTATTTATAATATATTACCTAGAAATGGATAGTTAAATAGAATGTGTAAATACTATAATAGAACAATATATACGGATATATACGTTATATTTATAAAATAACTAGATTAACTAGCTTATATTTACTAAGTTTACTATAAATAATTCCGTCTTAGAAACTATAAAGGTCTCCCCGTTCCTAGCTAACTATGGCTAGTATCTATAAATAGGTTTTAAACCCTTTAGTAATATTCCTTACCCTATTTACTACGCCTTATAAGTTATAGAAGTAAACAAATTTATAAAGAAGATAGAGGAACTGTAACAGTTCCTTATTAATAAAATTATATAGGCCTAATCTATCTATAAAGCCGCAGTAAATAAGAAATAAACCCTAGTACTAGCCTACTAAATTAGTAATTTTATCTGGCTAGATATAAGAAACCTAAACACAAAATAACTTACTAAGAAACTTAATTAGAAGAACGCTAGCCCTTATAAGGTTAAAAAGGTTATCTCTCCTTATACCTACTAATTAAAGCTCCCTAATACGGTTAAAATCCACCCCGTATTCTATATATTAGTTCTTCGCTTTACTACTCCTATATTAAACGCCCTACCTAGGAGGAGGCGGTAGTAGTAGAGGGCTAACAGTCGGAGCAGCAGCTTAGATTTAAGGCTAAATAGGCAGTTAAGTAGGCGGCGGTATAGGTGGTTAAAGCTGCTGTGGTAGTAGATAAGGTACTTAATTCTACGGATACTGTGCATAGGAAGGGCCAGCGTAGTATTAAGGATACGTAGGCAGCTGCTAGTTAAAGCCATATAGAAACATCGCCATTTACTACTACTATCTCTACATAGTAATTAGACGGCGACGCTTTTCTTATTCCTTATATTATTCGTTATAGCGCTCCTTCTTCTCTTCCTCTCTATCTTTTAATTGGCGTCTATAGGCCTCTATCTATAGTTCTTAAAGCTTAGCTACGTAGTTAGTTGCTATATAAAGCTTAGCTGCTACTAAAGGTTTATAAGATCGTTAACCTAGGCAGCTAACTAGACCGTCTGCTATAAGAGCACGGAAAACCTTTATAGGCGGCTCCTTATAATAAGCGTTACTAAAGGCAATAACGTTTACCTAGGCCTTATGCTAAGCAGCGTTAATAGCGTAGTATTAACTATTAAATAAATAACAAAAGTTTTAATAGTTACCACAGTTTATATCTATACACTTAATCTATTTCCTTAGGCAAGCTTAAAAGTTAGCAATATCCTTATACACTACTTAACGGCTTAGATTCTACTATAGTAATAGCTCTAGGCGTAATTTTATAGGCGCGCCTTTACCTAATATAAGAGTAGGACTCTTAGATTATAAGGAAACTGGTAGGGAAGATAGGATTTTAATAGATTTTTTAATATCCTTAATAACCTTCTTCTTCTTTCCTAACTTTGTTAACGCCTTATAGTTAATCTTAACTTTAAAAGTTAATTAAATATCGCTATTAAGGTTATACGCCTACTAGACATTAGCAACTTTAAATAGGCGATTACTTTATTTAATAAAGAAGTCATTAATAGAGTAGTTAGCTTGTCCGCTGTAGCTAGAAACGTACTATATAACTATAAGATATTTAACCCAGGTGTAGATTTTACTACTAACTTAATAGTTAATTTTACTTATAATAGCGTCCTTAACAAGGCTTAGGTTATATAACTACCGTTTCTGCTTAACTAGATAGTCTATAGTAACCTTAAAACCATTAACGTAGAGCCTAAACTAACCGTAGATAGGATAGTTAACGGTTACTTGCTTAGTCTAACCCCTAAGATAAACACTTTAACTATAATCTTAACCTTAAATTTAACGCCTTTAACATAGATCTTCCACCTATCCTTTTAACGCGTCTTTAATATTAAAGTCCTTATTATCTTAATCGGTAAGAGCTAAACTATAAGGGCCTAAATTAAGTGTAAGAGTATATATATTAGGTCCCGCCGCGCTTGCGACAAGTTCGCAAGCACTCTCAGTCTTTTTGGCCGTATGGCGACGTGGAGGCGGGCCACGTTACATTAAGCCTCTCTAGATCTAACGGAACTTTTAAATTTAGGCCCTTAAGTCTCTTAATATTGCGCTCCCATCTAGTGTAAAGCTTATCCCTTCTACACTCCTTCCTCGTCTTAACCTCCTCCTTAGTTTTATTGTAATAGTGCCTATAACAGCTATAGTGTAAGCTTTGCAGTGTGTGGGAATTGAACGAGCAACTTGATTGTAAATCTATGGGTATCAAGTAGTATAAATATATGAAATGGTAGCTGAAATGGGAACAGTGATCTGCAAGCAATATTGATCGCAGATCAATATATTGGGTGGCGTTGAGGCTGTCTCGGCAGCACCGTAGTCGGTTACATATAGCCCTCTAACGCCTAATATAGTATAGCCTCCTTAACTTCCTTAGCTTCCTTATTCTAAAACCGCATACGCCAACTATAGTTTATAGGCGGCTCTATACAAATTATCCGAGTTACCTTTATTAGTTTAGCGCGCTAGCCAGCCTTAGGTGGCCCTAGAGGAAGAGAAGTAGACAACTTCCTATATTTATTTACAGCGGAAGCCTTAGGAGTAATACTAGCAATATGTAAATAAGTACGAGTATTGCTAATAGAGTAAGTACTGCTAGCTAGAGGAGCTGCTGATAGCGTTAACGTTACTAACGTTAACTTTAAGGCCTACTTCGCGGGCTTCTTTGCGGGCTTTTTTGCGGGCACTACAACACTAGGAAACGCGTTAAGATAGAGTAAATAGTAGGGCGATATTGGCTTTAACTTACTAACTAATAATAGGGGCGTTATATAGGCAATAAGGCGCGTTTAATATGGATATAGGCTATCTTACAGTTTTACACGTAAGGTTGGGTGCAAAAATTAGGGATCTGCATACTAAGGATTCTCATTCGTTTTATAACAGACTAATAGTCCCACTTAATACACACCAAAATCAAAAAAAATACTAAAAAATACTAAAAAATTCAACTCTATTATATACAATCAAAATGGACCCAATTAATGCCGCTCTTGCTGCATTAGAGCTATAAGATCGTCCTAATTACACTTAGACAGCTAAAGAATTTAATATTAATTGTTCTACGCTTTCGCGGCGTTATTGGCAGATTACTTACGCTAGAGAGGATGCAACGGAAATGAAATCTCTTCTATTAATACAGCAAGAGAAGACTCTTCTTGGGTATATTAATCTTCTTACTAAATATAGCCTACCTCCTATACCTTAAATGGTACGAAATTTCGCCTTTAAGATCTTAAGAATAACGCCTAAAAAGAACTAGGTTTTGCGGTTTATTAAGCGCTATAAAGATAAAATAAAATTAAGCTATTTAGCCCTAGCTAATATAGCCCGTAAAGGGGCTAATAATTTATATTAGTATTAGCTCTTTTATAAGTTATTAAAGGAGAAAATTAAGAAGTATAAGATTAAGGTGCATAATATATACAATATAGATAAAAAGGGCTTTCTTATTAGCGTACTTAATAAGAGTAAAAAAATCTATACTAGATTAAAAGTAATTTAAGGTAAGCTTTTTAGTGCTAGTTAAGACAGTAATAGAGAGTAGATTATAGTAATTATAAATATCTGCGTTAATAAAATAAGCCTCCCTCTAGGCCTAATTTATTAAACTATTTTTAGCAACCTCTAGGACTCCTAGTGTAAGAGTATATATATTAGATCCCGCCGCGCTTACAAACAATATCGCAAGCACTCCGTATCTTTTTGGCCGAATGGCGACGTTAGGGCGGGAAACGTTACACCTAGCTTTAAGATTTTAACCCTAAGTAATACCGTATCTTCTTCTTATCTACCGCAATAGGTTAGATAAACAACAAGATAGGATTTTTATAGCATACTACCCTCTTTAATATAGAAACATAGAAGAAGGCTAGAAACGAAAGATTCTAGAGGCTCTTAATATTAGATAGATACGGATTTTATATTAATATAAACTTCCTTAACTAGTGTTATAAGTATAAGATATTAGTGGCTATATTTCCGCCTTATTTAACCCACCAATTATAACCTCTTAATATTAGTCTCTTTTCTCCTTTTAGCACGTATTATAGCTAAGAACTTAATACTCTTATCTATAAAAGTTATGGCCTCTCTTCTGTTATAAAACGCGATTTCTTCTATCTATTTTGGGCTGCCTATAATAGGGCCTTTACTAGGAACAATATACTTAATAAATGGGTAAATACTAGGCTTAATCCCCTTAATCTAGAGATTGTTTTTAGCGCTATTAAGACCTAATAAAAGTAAGGCAAAACCTCTTAGCCTTTATTAAGGAACTTAAATACCTTAGCCCTCTTAGTAAGTGAGTAAAGGAAGGTATATAAGCTTCTACAAGATATAGTTAATAAGGTTATAGAGCCGCAGACTAAAAGGCTTAAAAATACGGTTCTTAAGCTTACTACTAATATTACTCTCCTCTATTTAAAAAATAAGGGCCTCTAAAAGGCGTTTAGTAATAAAAAGAAGAAGAGAACTTATAGTAAGCCTCTCTTTAATAAACTACGTATAGAGACTAATTATAAGGCTATATTCTTTAGCCCTTTAAAGATTAAGTAAGTAATAGAGCTTTAAGAGGAGCGTAAACAACTATAACACTAAGAGGAGGTACGCTAATAGGATAAGAAGATTTATAAGTAACTTATAAAGGAAGAACAACAGCTTACAATAGTATAGAGGAAGTAGGTTAGAATACAAGCCAAGGTTTAACGAGAGAAAAGGGCAGCTAAAAAACGCCGCTAGAGAGAGAAGGCTGTATATACTCGCGTAGTAAATCTATAGCTTTAAAACAACCTTAAGCTGATAAGAGGAGGTAGATGGAAGAAACAAGCTTCTAAGAAATCTCTTATTGTTATTTTAAAGGTCGTAATTAAGGTAATAGATAGAGTGGTTATATCTAGGGCTACTCGCGCTTAACACTAAATATAACAACTTTCTATAGTTGGAAAATCTTATACAGTAGCTCATTCGAATAAGGAAATCTAGTAGATTACTACATTAAAAATCTAGACGATTTTATTAATTATATGTGATTCTACGGCCTTAAATTAAGGCTTAGAAATATTTGATTTTGGTATATATTGAGTGCGACCGTGCACGGAGGGGGGAGAACCCGTAGGCTAGTCAGTTGAGTTACCAAATGCCCTTAACTGCGCGCCAATTGCGTCAACCACTAACCATTAAGGCCATTAGTAGGGTACCATATTTTACCAATATATAAAAATAAGGGGGTAGCGCTTTATAGGCTTCCTTTATTATATAATCGCCTTCTACTAGCTATTACGGCACCGTAACGCGTAACCTAAACAGGGAGCCTAGTTAGGGGTTCGGCTAAGGACTTAGCGTTATAACGCGTATATATTACGCCTCTACCTCCTATACATACCTCTCCTCTTCTTCTTAGCTTAGTATCTTTGTAATATAGCATTCTATAAGCTTTGGTTTAGAGGCATTTATATAAGCCGTAACATTATACTAAGCTCACCCTATATTGCCTAGGAAGGCCTTAATAATATCCTACCCTAAAAGAAACTTTATCTACAATAACGCGTTAACGCGCTATACTTAGACACTAAAACAACTCTATATTGCCTGGGAAGGCCTAGATAATATCCCACCTTATAAGCTAGATAGGACTAGACCTATACCCCTAAAATTAAAACCGAAGTATATAATACTAATAAACTCTAGAAAGTTAATAATGGTACCTAAAGCTAGCTTATCTAAGAGAGCTGCCTCTACTTAAGAGGAACCTGAGATCCAATTAGGATTAGAAATTAAAGATAATAATAACGTCGTAGACGTACGTAAGTAGATTTGCGCCCTCGCAGCTAACTAAAAAGCCGATTATTTAGAGGTAAGGAATATATAAGAGACTCTATAAGAGATCCTAGAAAGCCTTACGGCCCTATAAAATAGCCTAGCTTCCCCTTTTTAAAGCCCTAGCTAACCTATTTACTTTACTAAGTGCGATATACTAGGGAGTACGGATATAATAACGAAGTAATTAAAGTCCGTTAAGCTCCCTAACCCCTTATTACTATCTAACGGGATAAACCTTACCTTTAAGAATTAGAGGATTTAAGTATAAGAAAAGCTCTATGTTAACTATAACTATTTCCTTTTTAAAGAAGCTAAAATGCTCTACCTCTTTAGTTAAACTACTAGGGACGCTTAATGGCACCTTTAAGCCAAGTTTAAAAACAAGTCCCCTATCTAATTTATATTTATTAACGAGATAATATAGCACCTAGCTACTATTTATATTAACCTAAACAAAGTACGGGATGCCTAGTATAACTATAATCGCCTAATAATAAAACCGAACTAACCCTTTGCTAAATTCTAAACTTAATTCCTATACCTTATAGGGGAAGGCTAAGTCCCTCTTAAAAATTACTAATTGGACCTATACGATAAACTAATAATTAGGCTATAAGAGAAGATTATAGTAACCTTAAACGACCTACCGAACTATAAAAGACTTACGGCTTGTTACCTATTATTAAATTTAGAACTAAAGTGAATTAACGCCCGCCCTAATTGGTAGAAGCAACCCTAAAATCCGTTAACTATACCTATAGGAGCTAAAGTAGGAAGATAAGTTATAGCGGTCCCTACTCTAAAAGTGGTTACTACTATATATCCGCAAGCCTCGCCTAACCCGCCGCGTACTATACCCTTAACTAGTAATCGCTGTAATACCCTAATTAACCCTGCTATGGTTATATGCTATAACTGCGATAAAGATAGTTACTTTACCTTATCTTACCTAGAGCTAAAGGATATAAGCGATATTAAGGAGATAGAGGAAGGAAAGATGTTTAACGAGTTAGGAAAAGAAGAACCCTAGGGAAAAACTCCCCCCTAGGGTACCTTATTGATCTTAAAGAGATTAATTTAAGTTAGTTAATAGGTGGAAAATACTTTATAGTTTTATATATAGTATCTTAAAATAGATATAGTATTAATATAACCGCCCTTATTAACACTAGAGTAAATAGCTTTACCTTTATAAATACTACCTATATAAATAATATTACTAAGTTTATAAATATAAAAGCTACTAGACTAGAGAAGCCTATTTAAATAAAAGGGTATAATAGTTATGCCGGTAAGCCGGTTACCTATATTTTAAAGTTATATATCGCTTTTAACGGATAACGCTAGTATAGTATCCCCTTTTATATCCTAGACCTAGGGTTCTATAATATAATCCTTAACCAAAAATAGATGCCCTATTTTAATATTTGGCTAAATATATAATAAAGACAATTTATCTGGCTAGAGGATAGACTAAAATTACTTTCCTTTATTAGGGAAATCTAAACTAACCGTAAGACCCTAGCCGCGAGGGCTAACCCTACTTATTAGTAGGAT